>NC_060141.1:175876344-176179374 GCF_021461385.2 Schistocerca piceifrons | reverse complement strand
CATTGCAAAATCGAAATAACGCCTTGTCGCACTTTTATCTGTACTGTTGAGTTGCCGAGGGCACATAGAATTCTTTTGTGATCCATTTTGTTTCATCAGATCACGTGGAGGCAGGTATCTGGTTTTAGTTCCTGTTTCTCTGTATACTGACTATGTGTGTGACTTATAATCTCCCTCTCTCACTCTGACAGTCATGATATTCGTCGCTGAAATGTTAATTTGAATGTGTTTTGTGTGACGATTTAAAGTTACAGCGGAGAACATGATAGGCCTGATGTACAGTATTCACCTATGAGGGACAGTTCACTCTGCAGAACCCTTTACATCACTATAAAAATTTTTCAACACTTTTAGTGTTCGTAAATTCCTTGCTTCACATATTTGCCTTTGTCTGTGTTGTGAGAGTTACGTTATGGAAATGTGTCCCGTTCGTTTATTGCGTAATTCCCACGGACTACAGCGTCTAAATGTGCAAAGCTTTTGCTTTTCCCTTCCTTAGAATTTTCACAGTGGTACAGGAGAGGCTACGTGTTGCAGTTTCTCCAAGACTTGCAGCAGCAGGAACGGCATCACCGTTATTCACTTTCTCCGCCACGTAGACTGTTAGTTTTCTCATGCATCATGAAACACTCCCGATTTGATTTCGTCGATTGTACTTAAACGAATAGCAGCCTGAATTCTAATTTTTATGTGACCGTAACCTAATAAATAAGTGATAATCGAGTTTAGCTGTTTTGGGAACAGCTTTTATTCAGAATGTTGCTGCTCAACAATGTTAAACACAATGGAGAGTGATTTTTGCAGTAATCAGTGTCACGATGTTTACACCATTTAAGCGATGTATTCTGGTTAGGCACAATCTGAGCCAACAGTACTTTCGTCTTACACTTCTAATTGCAGACAGGCCAGTACTTTAGTATATCGTTACAAGCTGTAATAATAGATAGCACATACAATACTCACTTGCAGTCCAATGTGCCGCTGTCGTGGTTTACGTGTTCGCGGATTTTAGGCACTCCGTAAACTTTCTGAGCACTTGTCAGTAATATTAATTGTCATCATTCTGTATAATATTTTACGGAGGGTCAACCCGTAGAAACGTCACGGGATACTTTTATCGACATTCCAACCACGATACGATCACTGACCGACGGCTACACCCACACTATTATCACATTCATTCCCACGGCACTCTCGGAACTTTACAATCGATTCTGACTACCATCGAGGTGTGTAGCTTGGTTCAAATGGTTCGAATGGCTCTGAGCACTATGGGACTTAACATCTTAGGTCATCAGTCCCCTAGAACTTAGAACTATTTAAACCTAACTAACCTAAGGACATCACACACATCCATGCCCGAGGCAGGATTCGAACCTGCGACCGTAGCAGTCCCGCGGTTCCGGACTGCAGCGCCTAGAACCGATCTGTGTAACGCTGCAAGCGTTAATCTCAGAGTAAGGGATAGTGGAGTCCTTACAATTAGAGGTTAAAAATGGCAAGGACATTTATCCAGCAGAAGCCAAGTCTGTAAGGTGAGGCTCAATGTACGATGATACTTTTTGTGCAGTGTCTGTTGTCAGTGTTCACACTTGGATCGTTCAGATCATTTCATAATAGCTAGTGAGAGTCCTGACACATACGAAATGCTGTTGCTCTGGTCATATTGCGTTACCGGGGTTTCACATGACATAGGCGTCTGCAACCCGTCCCCCCCCCCCCCCCCCCGCCCCCTCCACCCCTTCCCCCACCACCCTCTCCGAATCTGGAAGACAAAATAGTAAGTTTTTACTCAAATATTGAATAGATAAACATCAATTCACTGCTATATAATAAGTACTTAGTGTCACCCAGAAATGGTAGTTCCTAATGCACGACATGTCAGGAAACTGTCTAACTCATTTAAATAAAAAATAGCAGTTTTAGACACCCTGGGAAAACGTCGCGCCCGCCCATTACCCATGCTATGTAATTTTGCTACAAAGTTCTAGGAAACCATGTTCGAAAATTTTCATGAAAATCGATGTTTAAATTTAGAAGTGTGGCATGGTTTCACAGTAATTTTGACCAAAGTCTACAGAAATTCTCTCCTTCATAACTCGACGGGCTAATAGACCTGAGGAAATAGGCGCAGCGAGGAATGGCATAGGCTGGGCCAGACAGGGAAACGGTGCGATTCCCAACCCACAACATACTTTATCGTGTCGAGAAGTTTTACTAGGAGACGGTAGCCTCATTTGTAGAATGAACTTTAAACACGGGACTGTTTTCAGGTTCGTACACCATGTGCGTCAGTTTTTCATTTCGTTCACTGTGATAGTCCTGCTGAAGAACTGAACATTTATGGAGTCGTTAAGAAACTTTCTTGCCTATTGCGAAAACTGTAGCTAGGGTTCTGTAAATGAAGTGATAGGCAGTATATGAGTCAGGTAGGCAAGTATTCAGTTACTCTCTCAAGAGCGAAATGATTCGATGCTTGGGATGATTTTTATTTTTGAAGTCATTAATCATTAGACCGGTTCGATACTGCCCTTGTACTAATCTTATCATCTCTATTTACATACAACACCCAGCATACTCTATAATCCGGTTCTAAATGCTGCATCGTTACACAAGATGGCATCTTGGAGGCATGTAAGGACGGTGCACTTCGTAACGTGAAATATTACAGACTTTTTCGCCAGTAGCACTTCATTGATGTTGATTATGCATACAGCATACATGATAGATTTAGGAAGAAACATTCTATCATCAGATGTATCTGGGAGGCAAATCACATTTATGTCGATTCAGCGAAATATGTCCATTTATGGATTTCGATAACCACCCGTATCCTGCCTACCACTTCAGAAAATAGCCAAAATCACATAAAGTAAACAAACAACACTATACTTCCCAAATGCAAACCGTGGAGCCAACCAAACCTCAATTAACACACAATTATTCTAAAAAACAAAGCTCAGGTTGGTAATCTGCGCAGTCAGATTGCGTTTACGATGCACTGTAACAAAAATTAATTAAATGATTAAATTAAGCTAATCCATTATGGATTTTGTAGAACACTTGACAGTATATTAACTAAATATAAATAAGAGATCGATCACTTATGAAATGTTCGTTAGTTTCCATAAATTATTTCTGGCCGTCATCAGACTGAGGGCGCCGAACTTCGGTATGTATTTCCGTGACGTGATGCTCTGTACTGTCTCTGTAACAGTATGATGGGAAACACTTCAGTGTGTCGCGATTACTGATAGTTAAGTGCTAAGTTTGTGGAAAAATCAATTTTTCCCTACTGTTGCAAGATGTGCAGTACTGTCGTTATACCTGCCTTGCAGATACCATTTTCATTGCCAACTGGGCACAGAATTCACAGCTATTCGCTTTAAATAAAGAGTGTATCGTAAAGATTTTTCATAACTTTACCTTATGTTACCTGAGCGTTAAAGTAGGAGGGGAGAGCGGTGAATACCGGAGGTTATCGGGTTCCCATGTGTAGAATTATTGCTCTAAATCAATATAATTGTAAATGTGACGATCTTCTGGATTCACTTGATTATGGAATGTGTATTCAAAAATCGATAAAAGAATAATCTACGTCAGTAACGTGCAACCCGAGGCACTCTGTAATGATTTACATAAGAATGTGATTTATAATTGGTTTTCCATATTCTAGTCTATGCCTGTCCCAACTGATTTTTCCCTCTGCTGTTCCTTCTAGCAGCTATTCCTAGGAAGCCATAGCAGATGTCCCACTAACCTGTCCTTTCTTTGTGCAAGGACCTTCTGCGACCTGTTTCCTCAACTGTTTTGTATAGTAATTCTCCACTAATAATAATATTTTTGGACCTACTTTTAAACTGTATTCATGTTTCTGTAAATTAGAAACGTCTGGGTCTTAGTTTGAGATATTAAATGCAGACTGCAAATGACGTATTTTCTTTGTTTACAGGGATTTGATAGTTGCTTTTACGTGCCTGAAGCTTGATATTGTACATTAGGAGTGGTCTGCGCCAACTGTACGGTGAAATTGTGAAGAACATGAAACATTTTAAAAAATCGGTGTAAGAAAATGGATAAACATAATGCAAAAAATGATACAATACGTGAAATATTTATTTACTAATTTTGAACTAGGTGCTGGAAAGTTAGTCAGGAAAATGGCTGACAAAAGTTAGTCTGGAAAATGGTTGACAACGGCGCCACCGTCCGTAGTTACAGAAATAGCGGCGAACCAGGCAGAGAAAATATTGTGTGTGCTAAGATTAGAGTTGTCAAACTACCGTAGACTACTGTACAATATCGTAACTCAGCACAGGTTTCCTGGTAACACTGGTCAGTTGAGGTCGTACCCGCATTACCTGTATATTAGTTGTGTTGGAAACCTCTTGGGCGTTATCTCTTAACGATCGCATTCTCTATGTAAGCCATTAGTGTCAAACTACATTCTCCTAAAAACTGGAGGAAGTGAACCGTCTAGAAACTGAATGAGGCTACGTAATGGGCTGGGTGACCTGCAGGACAGGTTTGTTCTACATACGTAAAATTAGACAGTATTTATAGAAAACTGCAGATCGTCGATGTTTAAACAGGTTTTATTCGAAAATTATTGATTTGTAACCTGAAAAAGAGGGCTATTGTTGTAACAATAAATAAAACTATACAAATTCATCATACAGTGCTAGAAAACGCAATTTCCTCAACAAAAACGCAAAATAAAAAAAAAAAATACACGAAGCAAAAATATCTCAAATATCGCTTCAGCACTTCGTCGAACTTGTATAAAACATGTTTCTTTCATTCAGAAACTACTTTCGCGCTCTTCGATAATAACTCTTGCCTTGAATAACTCTTGTCCATTAATAGTGACCGGGCCAAATATCTCACGAAATAGGCATCAAACGAAAAAACTACAAAGAACGAAACTCGTGTAGCTTGAAGGGGGAAACCAGATGGCGCTATGGTTGGCCTGCTAGGTGGCGCTGCCATAGGTCAAACGGATATCAACTGCTTTTTTTTTTAAATAGGAACACCAATATTTAATTACATATTTATATAGTACGTAAAGAAATATGAATGTTTTAGTTGGACCACTTTTTTCGCTTTGTGACAGATGGCGCTGTAATAGTCGCAAACGTATAAGTACGTGGTATTACGCAACATTTCGCCAGTGCGGACGGCATTTGCTTCGTGATACATTGCCCGTGTTAAAATGGACCGTTTACTAATTGCAGAGAAGGTCGATATCGAGTTGATGTATGGCTATTGTGGTCAAAATGCCCAACGGCCGTGTCCTATGTATGCTGCTCGGTATCCTGGACGACATCATCCAAGTGTCCGGACCGTTCGGAGGATAGTTACGTTATTTAAGGAAACAGGAAGTGTTCAGCCACATGTGAAACGTCAACCACCACCTGCAACAAATGATGATGCCCAAGTAGGTGTTTTAGCTGCTGTCGCGGCTAATCCGCAAATCAGTAGCAGACAAATTGCGTGAGAATCGGGAATCTTTTAAACGTCGGTGTTGAGAATGCTACATCAACATCGATTGCACACGCACCATATTCCTATGCACCAGGAATTGCATGGCGACGCCTTTGAACGTCGTGTACAGTTCTGTCACTGGGTACAATAGAAATTACGGGACGTTGACAGATATTTTGCAAGCGTTCTATTTAGCGACGAAGCGTCGTTCACCAACAGCGGTAACGTAAACCGGTATAATATGCACTATAGGGCAACGGAAAATCCACGATGGCTGTGACAAGCGGAACATCAGCGACCTTGGCGGGTTAATGTGTGGTGCGGCATTATGGGAGGAAGGATAATTGGCCCCCATTTTATCGATGGCAATCTAAATGGTGCAATGCATGCTGATTTCCTACGTAATGTTCTACCGATGTTACTACAAGATGTTTCACTGCATGAGAGAATGGTGATGTACTTCCAACATGGTGGATGTCCGGCACATACCTTGCGTGCGGTTGAAGCGGTATTGAATAGCATATTTCATGACAGGTGAATTGGTCGTCGAAGCACCATACCATGGCCCGCACGTTCACCGGATCTGACGTCCCCGGATTTCTTTCTGTGGTGAAAGTTGAAGGATATTTGGTGTCGTGATCCACAGACAACGCCTGACAACATGCGTCAGCGCATTGTAAATGCATGTGCGAATAGTACGGAAGGCGAACTACTCGCTGTTGAGAGGAATGTCGTTACACGTATTGCCAAATGCATTGAGGTTGACGGACATCATTTTGAGCATTTATTGCAGTAATGTGGTATTTACAGTTAATCACGCTGTAACAGCATGCGTTCTCATAAATGATATGTTCACAAAGGTACATGTATCACACTGGAACAACCGAAATGAAATGTTCAAACGTACCTAGGTTCTGTATTTTAATTTCAAAAACCTACCTGTTACCAACTGTTCGTCTAAAATTGTGAGCCACATGTTTGTGACTATTACAGCCCCATCTATCACAAAGCGAAAAAATTGGTCCAACTAAAACATTCACATTTCTTTACGTACTACACGAATATGTAAGAAAAAAATGGGGTTTCCTATTTAAAAGAACGCGGTTGATATCCGTTTGACCTATGGCATCGCCATCTAGCGGGCCAACCATAGCGCCATCTGGTTTCTCCTTCAAGCTAGACAAGTTTCGTGCTTTGTAGTATTTTGGTTTGACGCTTATTTCGTGTGCATGTAAATTGTACTAGTATCAGGTGTAATTCCTTTGGATACATAAAAGTGCAGAAGTTACGTGATAAACTAATTTTTATTACTTATAAACTGCCGTTTATATTCTGTAAAGATATTCTAATTATGTGCAACACAAACCACCAAGAAACAATAAACAAAGGGGCTACGGTTAGATAGATTTACAATTCCACAGTTTAGACAGGGTAATTGTAAAGTTCATGAAACATTTCCAAAAATCAGTACAGAACAATTAACAAATGATACGATGTATAAAAGACAAACTCTTATACATTTTTACAATGTTTAGAAACGTTCTATCAGTCCACTCAACATCACACGCACGCATCTGATCGGTAGTCCAATTCTGTCCATATCCTATCCAGCATTTTGGGGATGGGAGCAAGAACATATGCTGCAATGTGTTGTCGCAGATCTTCGAGGTTCTGTGGGAGAGGTGGAACATAAACGCTATCCATGATGAAACCCCACACTATAAAGCTGCAAGGCGTCAAGTCCAGTGATCTTGGTGGCCACTCGAGTAGTCCCAGTTCACTGGCTGCATCACGGCCCATCCAGGTATGTGTCAATATCTCACTAGACGATGGTGAAAGTGTGGCGGGCGCCATCTCGTCGAAGGGTGGAATCCATGCTATCAGTTTCAAGATGTGGCATGTGTCACTAGCACAGCATGTCTTGCTAGGTGATACCATTGACAGTTCTCCCCCAGCATAGAAGAAGGGTCCATAGACTCTTGTAAGATGCGGCACAGGTTAGCTTCCTTGCAATCCTGGAAGTGTTACGACAGTTGCATGTGGATTCTCCACCACATGCGTGTCTTTAGGGTTAGTGACCTCCGAAAGAAGGAAACTGGATTCGTCACTGCAGTCGTCATGTTTGCCAAGTCATCATTTTCAGGACGGTTCCGCATAACAGTATGGAACTGCAGATGTTAATATTTGTTGTCATGGCTTACGGCGTGCAGGAGCTACAATTTGTATGGGTTCATTCCTAATCGCTTGTGGAGGATTTTCCATGCTGCTGGATGATGGCCGTTTAATTAGTACTATCTGATAGGCAGATTTTATGCACGTTTCCAGCATTAAGTCCCTCATGTGGTTCACAGTCTGTTATGACACGCCTAGTCTGCATAAACGCTTTGCAGCATACAAATAGTCACCTTCCTCAAACGTCTTGTACCGCTTTAGTACGCTATTGTAAATTGGTGATGACTTGTGAATCAGTAAGACGGAAAGTTATTTCCGACTCATCATCGACTGGCAATGGAAAAATTCTACACTACTGGCAATTAAAATTGCTACACCAAGAAGAAATGCAGATGGTAAACAGGTATTAATTGGACAAATATATTATACTAGAACTGACATGTGATTACATTTTCACGAAATTTGGGTGCATAGATCCTGAGAAATCAGTACCCAGAACAACCACCTCTGGCCGTAATAACGGCCTTGATACGCCTGCTCATTGAGTCAAACAGAGCTTGGATGGCATTTACAGGTACAGCTGCCCATGCAACTTCAACGCGATACCACAGTTCATCGAGAGCAGTGACTGGCGTATTGTGACGAGCCAGTTGCTCGGCCACCATTGGCCAGACGTTTTCAATTGGTGAGAGATCCTGAGAATGTGCTGACCAGGGCAGCAGTCGAACATTTTCTGTATCCAGAAAGGTCCGTACAGGACCTGCAACATGCGGTCGTGCATTATCCTGCTGAAATGTAGGGTTTCGCAGGGATCGAATGAAGGGTAGAGCCAAGGGTCGTAACGCATCTGAAATGTAACGTCCACTGTTCAAAGTGCCGTCAATGCGAACAAGAAGTGACCGAGACGTGTAACCAATGGCACCCCATACATCACGCCGGGTGATACGCCAGTATGGCGATGACGAATACACGCTTCTAACGTGCGTTTACCCCGATGTCGCCAAACACGGATGCGACCATCATGATGCTGTAAACAGAACCTGGATTCATCCGAAAAAATGACGTTTTGCCATTCGTGCACGCAGGTTCGTCGTTGAGTACACCATCGCAGGCGCTCCTGTCTGTGATGCAGTGTCAAGGGTAACCGCAGCAATGGTCTCCGAGCTGATAGTCGATGCTGCTGCAAACGTCGTCGAACTGTTGGTGCAGATGGTTGTTATCTTGCAAACGTCCCCATATGTTGACTCAGGGATCGAGACGTGGCTGCACGATCCGTTACAGCCATGCGGATAAGATGCCTGTCATGTCGACTGCTAATGATACGAGGCCGTTGGGATCCAACACGACGTTCCGTATTACCCTCCTGAACCCACCGATTCCATATTCTGCTAACAGTCATTGGATCTCGACCAATGCCAGCAGCAATGTCGCGATACAATAAACCGCAATCGCGATAGGCTACAATCCGACCTTTATCAAAGTCGGAAACGTGATGGTACGCATTTCTCCTCCTTACACGAGGCATCACAATAACGTTTCACCAGGCAACGCCGGTCAACTGGTGTTTGTGTATGAGAAATCGGTTGGAAACTTTCCTCATGTCAGCACTTTGTAGGTGTCGCCACCGACGCCAACCTTGTGTGAATGCTCTGAAATGCTAATTATTTGCATATCTCAGCATCTTCTTCCTGTCGGTTAAATTTGGCGTCTGTAGTACGTCATCTTCGTGGTGTAGCAATTTTAATGGCCAGTAGTGTAGCTAGTGTTACGCTCTACGGAAACTAGGTTTCCAAGTTTTGGTACACGACATAAATGATATAGTAAATGGTAGGATTACAGGTATTTTTGGTAGCATTGGCAGGGAAAGAAATATAAATGAATGTGTAAGGGAGAATCTGGTAGCCTGCTGTGGTGCCCCAGACATTGGGTGCCGATGCACGACAGAAATTAATCATCATGCGGTTTGCTAGGACTTCAACCCCTGCAGTGCAGACGACATGGTACTTCGCAACGCAGACCAGCAGATGGTGTCAACGGCATTCCGGCCAGACCATCCTGCGGTTTACATGATGATGGTAGAGATCGTTGGCAAGGCGCCCCACTCCATGCATCCGCTAAGTCTCATGCCAAAAGTAGTCCTGGACGTATCCTTCCACGAGGCGGCTATTTAGGCCTGTCTACTAGCTCCAGAGATCAGTTCCGTCGCAGCGAGCAACCTGAATATCTCCACTACGCTGTAGCAAGGACTGAGCCATCTACTTCTGGACAGCACGCCACCTCCGCAGCTGGGATTCTAAGGGATCAACGATATGCTCGTTGAGACTTGGTATAATTGTACCCTTTGTTCTCCTAGCCGACGAGATAGTGCCAGAATGAAGTTTGTCTCCTCGCTGGGGTTAGATATTCCATTACTGTTGGCTGTCAATATTTTTTCAGAAAAATACATCATAAGAGTTCCTAAATGTTTATTTTTCTTGACTAAAGCGTGGAGTTCGACTTCGTTATAAAGTGAGAAACTTTTTTTCCGTCTTAAGCTAAAGATATTAGGACTTCAAGACTCCGCTCATTAAAGAGCACGTGACTACAGAAACTTAATTCGTTCTCTTTAAAGCAAGGCTCTTCAGACCTCGAGATTGTGTTTACTGAAACGTGTGTAACTCTTTTAAGTGTCACAAATGTCCAATGTTCAGAGGTGTGTGAAATCGTATGGGACTTAAGTGCTAAGGTCATCAGTCCCTAAGCTTACACACTACGTAACCTAATTTATCCTAAAGACAAACACACACACCCATGCCCGAGGGAGGACTCGAACCTCCACCGGGATTAGCCACACAGTCCATGACTGCAGCGCCTAGACCGCTCGGCTAATCACGCGCGGCATAGTGTCACAGAACTTCTTTATTTGCTTTGTGACTCAGGATGTCTAAGTGTACCAGTCATTTACGAACTTTTCTTTCACTTGCTGGCGGACTGGCATTCATTTTGTTTCGCTTGTTGAAGCTCCGTCCTTTCCTTTGTTTCTTTGTAGGAAACATTTTTGTGGGAATGGTGTTCAATAAACTTTTGCTTATTCCCTATACCTGGGCTGTTTACTTGTGCCCACCAACGGAGGATAAATCACAGCCGACCTATTGTTCTGAGAATCAGTATTTTAATTTAACAAATCTGAAACAGTTTTATAAACATCTGTCTTTTTCCGTGACTGTTGTTTTATAGGACATCCTTCTGGCTACCGACAACGGGTTTACCCCCGCCAATAAGATGTCGATGAGTAGTCAGTACAAATTCCTCTCACCCCTCACCCATTAATGCTAGCTTTCGAAACAGTTATTCCTGCGTCAGCTAACTCCTCAGTTGCCTCTTTGAGACGGCGTGGAGCTCTGTAACTTTCCACCGTCAAAGATTCACCCAAAACCGCCTGACAAAAACAACGGAGGAGATATTCTGTCATGCTCCAATACCTGGAAGTTCTGATTGTCTTGAACAACTGGATAAAATTGAAAGCATCCCGCAAAGTCGTTTTGAACTGGCAATTGACCACAACCACACCAGATTGTGGTTTCCACTAATTTAAAGGTTACCTGTCCCTCTTCATTCACGCTGCAGCAAGCCACGAACGGTAGGATATCGAACATAAAATTGTAAGCGTAGTTCTAACAACGTGTTCAACAAATCTGTAATTGTTCATGTGATTCAATATGTTTGGACTTCAGAGGAGCAGGAGTGTCTTATTTTTTTCCTGTACTGTAATCTGGCGTATTTTCTAATCGAGATGCAGGTCATTTGGCGGAAGCTTTTATTATTGGACAACGAGGTTTTCCCCGTGGAAGTGGTTCATAATTCTCTTTCATGTGTACCATAATTGTTTAATCTAGTCTGTCAGTGTGTTATTTATTGGCAAACATAATTTTAAATCGGCCTGTGATGGCCGATTTTGTTGTCAGATGATTCGAGGGACGACAGCGGACTCCAACGGGCACGCGATCGCATTGTTTCAATTAGTAATAATTTAGTTGCCAAAGAAACATCAACAATCATTTGTCAAAGCGGATTAATTAGCAACAAGTCAACAGAGTGAGCTCCGCAACGCAACTGTTGATTGCAGAACAGGCTGTCGTTTTTTCAGTACGCTTGTTTGGACTGAGTTAATTACAACAGACAAACAAGTGGGAGACTGGAACGCGGGCCTCGTGTAAAGAGAGGGCAAGACAATTTAGCGGCAGGTGACGGCACCATTATAATCTCGTATCGGCGGCTGCGAGCGCTTCGCGACCACCCCACAATGTGTTTTGTGCGCCCTGCGCAGTCGGGCAGATAAAAGAATCCACTGTGTACTGCCACAGCGATTAGCGCTCTCGTCGCTTTCCAGAAATAACGCAATCACGAAACGAAGCGCACAAAAACCTATCTGCGTGGGTCTTTTCAATCCTCTCTTGTTGTAATTACATTTCTGTACGACTGAACTTTCCACGACAGGTGAGTTTACGTTGGTGTTTTTAAGAGATACAGAGCAGTTGCTTTTCACAGACACCCCGAAACAAAATAATTTTTATTTTTATGCCTTAGAAATTGAAATGAATTATCTGTCTATCGGTTTATAGCACATGATGCACTTTGAACTGTCACATAAAATTTATTTACTGTTCTACAAGGTTAAATTTTTGGAACCTTGTTCTACAAGAAACTGAAAGTGTAATTTGAAAAGGAAATATATTCTTTGTAGTTAATGTTCAGAATGGTGGTCTTCAGCAACGATACATTTCTGAGTCCGAGTCACCATTGATTCCGTACATCGTACCAAAGTGTCAAATGGGATTTCTGCGCACACCACCTGAATCTCCTTCCTAAGTATGTCTAAGCTACGTGGTTTACATTTGTACTCTTTTACTGTGCCCCACAAGAAGAAGTCGAGCGGCGTAAGGTCTGGAGAGCGTAGAGGAAATTAAATTATCTTCCCGCGTCCTATCTACTGTCCTGGTAAATTTTGATCCAGGTGTGTTCGTACGTCTCTGTAAGGGTGCGGCAGGATACCGTTTTGTTGGTAATAAAATTCATCATTCCGCGTAACACCGAATGCCAAGAAATAAGGAATCAACAAACACTGTTAAGTGCTTTTCTCCAGTTACATTGTCTACAAAGCGGTGAGTCCCAATGAGTCCCCTTCCAGCAAAACGTGTCACACATTACTTACACAGGAAAATTCACAGCCTTTTTAAACGGTAATGTGAAGATTATTTCAGCCCAGTACACATAATTGTGCCTATTGACAGGTCTATTAAGTTTGAATTGGGCTTCACCCGACCAAATTATGCTACCCATAAATCCAGGTTAACGGCTCACCGTCTTCAGAATCCATTCGCAGAATTCTAACCTTCGATCTGGATCGTCGTCAGTCAGATGTTGCATTAGTCTTGGGTCGTACACGTGAAACATACCTTTCTTCAGAACGCGTAGAGCCGGCCGGAGTGGCCGAGCGGCTCTAGGCGCTTCAGTCTGGAACCGCGCGACCGCTACGGTCGCAGGTTCGAATCCTGCCTCGGGCATGGAGGTGTGTGATGTCCTTAGGTTAGTTAGGTTTAAGTAGTTCTAAGTCCTAGGGGACTGATGACCTCCGATGTTAAGTACCATAGTGCTCAGAGTCATCTGAACCATTTTGAACCATTTTTTGAACCAAGAACGCGTAGAACACTGCTAGCACTTACATTACTCTCACGTGGCCCATGCCTTGAAGATTTCTGTGATGAACGATGAAACAATTGGGAGATCAGCCGAGAATTCGTCACTTGTAGGCCTGATCGACTTTTATGCACATCAGATACTGTTCCATGAACCTCGAATTGGTCTCGTAGACGTGTAATTGATAATGTTGAAGATGGTTCTGCACCATACTTGCTTCTCCACTGTCTTTGAAGGGCAGCAACATTCGAAAACTTCCAGAACGACTTAACCATCTACTTCTGCGCTTCAAAGCTCAAACGTACGTTCGTCATGTTGAAGTCACTGCCCTGGCACTAACTGGGTTGGGTAACGAGAGCGACAATTCTGCTGCGACGTGTTGAATAAATATAACATTACTTTCTTCCAGAGACTGAGCCTTCTAAAACGGGAAATAAATATTCTATGACAGTTGTTTACGGATCCTGAAAAAAAAAAGTTCAAATGTGTGTGAAATCTTATGGGACTTAACTGCTAAGGTCATCAGTCCCTAAGTTTACACACTACTTAACCTAAATTATCCTAAGGACTCGAACCTCCGCCGGGACCAGCCGTACGGATCCTGCATGTGCTACGTTGATTCATCAACTTCTCACGAAAACGGGTACTGGATCTTATCTAGTTCATATTCTTTTAACCTGAATTGACCTAATACTTGCATGCTTCATTGTGTAATGGTGCTAACTGCCATTTGATATTTGCTGCTTAAGTTCAAAAATAACTTTTTGAGGAAACTGAATTTAATGCGCTGAAAGAACAGGGTATAGCTAACTGTTAAAGTTAAATAACCCAACAATCAAATTAAAACTTATTACCTTTTAATATGATGATCAGTTTTTCTTTTATTTTACTACACATAACAACGGGACATGAAGAAGGCAATTTTGGTTGAGCACACTACACGCGGTAAACAGTTCTATAAAAAAGTCTCGCTAAATGGCTGCAGTGAGGTAGGGAGTATTATTTATGGAAATGCCCAGTGATTTTGCCAAAGAATTAACGTAATTATCTAAATAGTGATGCCAAGTCCGTGGCCCGCGCCTGAGGAAGCTTCAGTGTTGCTCACATTTACGTTTTCTCGAGTGGTACGGGTATCCCCAAAATTACTTTCTTCTCGATCCAATTTTTAGTGTGATCTTGAAGAGTGTAAGTTCACTGAATTAGTTTATGTTATATGAATAACAATTTGGTAATAACTGTTACGAAAGCATTCTCGATAAGTATGCATTCTCCATAATACAAATGTGACGTAAAATCATCCAGGAGACAGGCGACCATTATTATTGTAATTAATAAGCATGCGTTCAGGCTGATTGGCTTGCAAAAGTCATACATCAGACAAGCGAATCAGATACGGGAAAATACTGTTGAACGTAGGGAGTGCACCATTCTTTTTTTATTATTTCTGTACCAAAGGACCTGAACAGCAGGAAAAACTACAGACTGTGTTCCACAGTAATAATAATAATAATTATTATTATTATTATTAGTAGTAGTAGTAGTAATTAATTAATAATAGATAAAGTATATTTTTCTCTCTTTCTATAAACAAGCTCAGTGGACCAAATCCCAGTCAGCAGTTCTGCACCACCTACAGCTCCGAAGAGCGACCACATTTCTTAATCCACTAGGTGACAAAAGGCTTTTCCAGCATAACAGTGAAACACACGTTAAAATGTACACTATGGAAACAGCAAAGACAAACCTGCTCAGTTTATTTTGTAATTTTAGGTCTGTTACGAGGTATGATACAGTAAATATTCATACTAAGGAATCATGAGAAAAACAGATATACTTGTTAATTGCAGTTGTTTACCAATGATGTGTAAATATATACCAGTGTCAGTTAAAGGATAAAGAAAGCACGCTGGTTACCTTTGAGCGCTGTAGATGGTTGGGTTGGGTTGTTTGGGGAAGGAGACCAGACAGCAAGGTCATCGGTCTCATCGGATTAGGGAAGGACGGGGAAGGAAGTTGGCCGTGCACTTTCAAAGGAACCAGCCAGCTATTTGCCTGGAGTGATTTAGCGAAATCACGGAAAACCTAAATCAGGATGGCCGCACGCGGGGATGAACCGTCGTCCTCCCGAATGCGAGTCCAGTGTGCTAGCCACTCCGCCACCTCGCTCGGTCGCTGTAGATGGTCTACTAGACTGTCATGGGGCTTCCTGAAGACACGTACCAGCGAACTTCTAAAAGAAAGCTACACATTATTACGGCAGGGCACGTAACTTTCACTGGACACTATACTAGTGTATTCATCTCTTGGTCTCCCTCTACGATTTTTACCCTCCACGCTGCCCTCCAATACTAAATTGGTGCTCCCTCGATGTCGCAGAACATGTCCTACCAACGATCACTTCTTCTAGTCAAGTTGTGCCACAAACTCCTCTTCTCCCCAATTCTGTTCAATACCTCCTCATTAGTTATGTGATCTACCCATCTAACCTTCAGCATTCTTCTGTAGCACCACATTTCGAAAGCTTCTATTCTATTCTTGTCTAAACTGTTTATCGTCCACGTTTCACTTCCATACATGGCTACACTCCATACAAATACTTTCAGAAACGACTTCCTGACACTTAAATCTACACTCGATGTTAACAAATTTTTCTTCTCCAGAAACGCCTTCCTTGCCATTGCCAGTCTACATTTTATATCCTCTCTACTTCGACCATCATCAGTTATTTTGCTCCCCAAATAGCAAAACTTCTTTACTACTTTAAGTGTCTCATTTCCTAATCTAATTCCCTCAGCATCACCCGATTTAATTCGACTACATTCTATTAGCCTCGTTTTGCTTTTGTTGATGTTCATCTTATACCCTCCCTTCAAGACACTGTCCATTCCGTTCAACTGCTCTTCCAAGTCCTTTGCTGTCTCTGACAGAATTACAATGTCATCGGCGAACCTCAAAGTTTTTATTTCTTCTCCATGCATTTTAATTCCTATTCCGAACTTTTCTTTTGTTTCCTTTATTGCTTGCTGTAGCGTTGCTCTTGGGGGACGAAAATAAAAAGAATTGTTACTTTTTTTTGTCGAAAAAGTAAATATTTTTGGTGGGCCACTTGGCAACAGAATCAGGGATTTATTACGCTATTATAATAACATACGTTGACCATTAAATACCTGAATAAGAGCAACATATTGATATATATATATATATATATATATATATGAGATCACTCGGAAGAAACATTATCATTTCTGTGTATTTTTTTATAGTCGCGATGTAGTCATACCCGGATCAACACTAAGGGACCAGAAAATTTATAGACTTTAAAAGAAATGCAACACTACACAAAAAAGTTGGTTCAGAAATAATAGGAAAGCGATAATGTTCCTTCTGCCTCATGCTGCGTTCGGCCCATCAGCGTGATCGTAATTTCTGATGATGAAGTAATACAAAATAATTAACAGTCAAGTAAATGAGGAGATGGAATCATCAAGGTTCATTTACGAAAATAAGCACACTTATCTTTAACACACGTTTTTTTTTAATGCTACGTATCTTTTCATATTAAATTACAATAGATGACCATAGTGGTTAAATACTTTATACATAACAGTCAAAATGTCCTCTTGATGCTGTCTTTTCGTAATCAGTTACCAGAAACTACATGCTTTCTGACTGAAAAAAAAATAACATTTAGCATTTTCACTCAATATTTTCACATAGAGTATAAAATACAGTTGCGGAACGCAGCAAGTCCGCGTCCGCCTCTCATGGAATACAAACAGTAAAAGGTGAGGCGCCAAAAGCCTCATTTGTCTTGAAACAACAGAATTCTTTTTTATACCATTAATCGATACATGTACATTGAGATTTACTGGCACCGCGCAAGAATGGCAAAGATAAAGAATAATAGATTCTGTCGCTGCTATGCGATGGTTCATTTCTTTTACTTTACAATTGTTCGATAACTTTAGGCCATCAGGCGTTTACTATTGAGCGTATATTAATGTTTGTGAGGCGAAAATTACTAATATTACACTGCCTCCCATGAGGAGGGAAGGAATACCGAAGGTATTACTTTCATCCTCATGCCCATTTGAATATTTGTAATTTTCGGGTGTAACACAGGTTATTAAAAGTTTCATTTCATATTCATTCTATAGTAAAAGAATTAACGTTTCAATTTGTAATTACTGACGGTGGATCATTGTGAATTTGTTCTGTTTTTCTGTCAGTGTTTGCATGGATTCAGTCTCTTTTGATGATTCTTAAAATTAAGGCTATAAGTACACATATTTACAAAATTTATAAGGAAATAGAGTCACACTTCATTTTTCATCGTTGCAAAAGTAATTTGACTATCACAACTGGTACACAACTTTCTGTTTTGACTGTATTCATTATATTGTCATCGTCTTGTCGATTGATTGCCTTGCCCGTTGTCGCACTTAATTATACTTTTATTTTCGTAGCACATACACTGTTTATGATAAGACTTGGATTATAGAGCGGCCACTGGTGATGGCTTCGACAAGGAAGTCCTGTCATGGGTTCATTTCCTGGCGTGGAACACAAATCTTCTCGAGATAGATTTAAAGATGTCTCGAGATAGATTCAAAGATGTCTCAATGCTTTCTTTCCATTGTTTAAGGTCTCCGCCTAGTTGTTCTTTGGCTTCTCGAAAACCTTTATTAAATAAATTTTCCTCAGAACTCTCGGTCATAGCTTTCACTTTCAGGGCTCGAGTGTGGCTCTCCGAATTATTTCACGTATGAAACAGATAAAATATCTTATATTAGAATAGCTTACAAAACTAATTTTATATACATGTGGGATGGGATATAGGAGGATGGGATCCTTTGACGTATTTTCGTGTGCTTATTTTCATTCGTATCGTGACCTCTCGTTAAAGTTTACATTTCAACAGTGTTCAGAGGTGACCTTGTGACTTGTCTCTGTGTACAATCAGTCATTGTACTAATTACGTTAACTTCTCTATCTTAGAGTCTCTCGGAAGGTTTATGATACATACAAAATGTTTTCAGCACTGGGTGTGAATGTTTTTGCTACAGAATGTAGCGCACAGCAACTGTGTTGGCGGTTGAACGTTTACATTATTTCGTCACGTGGTGGCTGTCCGCCTCCACTGTTGCGAGCAATCTTGAAATTCAGTCTGTGCGCGCGCACGTGACCGGAGCTTTCTTGCAGAGCGTTGATTTCGCGCTTGAGGTGCCGTGCGGATCGTGGCTTTGTGCTTTTTAGATTGCTGGAGGGAGCTTCTGCCACCGAAACTGCCTCACATCACTTTCTGTCCACTATGCAGTTACGGATTCACAGGTAAGTGGTAGCTACCGCTGCAACTGCACGTGTGGAATGACACTGATTATTACACACTGCACACATCAATGAATTTTTTTTTTTACACATATGGTGCAGTAGAATACTGCCACTGAAAATCGTCGAACTTTAAAACTTCACTTGCACTGTGGTGAGCGTCTGCGTAAACGGTGTGTTAAAAGAAATTCTCGCTTCATAACATCCCACGGTGTTTACAAGTTGATTTACATACTAATTTTTACAAGAGTTCATTTAAATCGAGAAATAATCTAATTGACCACTTTGAATCAGAACAATTGTTTCTTAATTAGTCTTTTTTTTATTTATGCCTACGGTCACAGGTAGGCTATTATAAGTCCTTTTTCTTTGACCAAATTCATTCCAATCTCCTTTACAAATTAATTTCATTCATAGTCATCTTTATCACGCTTGCTTATTCATTTTGTAGGCCCAATACATTTTTTTTAATTGCTCGTCTTATTTAGTGACTTGTGAGGGGAGCTTCATTTATGTCAAAAGTTTTTCTCGTATGTGCTTGTCTTTAAAGAAAGTTCGAGGACAGATTTGAAAATAGCAATTCCGCCTCTGAATTTCGTGTAGAAATACAAACAGTCGAAAAAGAAAAGTGGGCAAAGCGGGCCTACTCGCAGATCGTCGACAGAATTTAAATTACTCCTCAACCAGGTCGAAAATTTAATTTACATTGCGCATTACAAAAGCAATTTGCGCGTCGCGAACCTACTCATTTTTATATGTAGTGCCTCACTTCCTAAGCACACGTGCATCTTTACAAGTTGATCCTGAGGAGTGGATAGGATCAAGGATCTTAAAGGATTTGTACTTAGGAAAGGGATTCAATAATCACATAATCACAGAGAAAACAATAAATATTGCAGTGCGCACTTAAAATAAAATCTATCACCTCAAGCATTTATATCTAATATATATCTTGCTGCAGCTTGCTTACTACTCTTTGCTCATTTCTTAGCCTAAGTCAAGTTTATGCATTACGCATTTGGGTATTAATTATCATTTGTATATATAAGCCTCTCACTAGAGTGTTGTTGTTTGCTGCTGTCGCGACCTGTGAAGCTTGGGCGAGATTCTTATTCTATTTCCTGCTAGCTTGTGAATTTGCAGTATCGCTAATGCTCAATAGTACCGTGAAATTGGCATAATAAACCATGTTACTCATATGTTCTTTTACTCAGCTTGTTTATAGTCTGGACTCATCTTACTTTGCGTTATATAATAAACTTCCTTTTTATTCCATTACACTTTTACTTAAGGTTAACGTCAGGCCTTTTTAGAACAATTTGACTGCGTTATCAATCTGTTCATGCTTAATCCTAGGTATCTGTTTACTTCAAAGATGTTATTTCATCGCTGGCACAGCACTGTGCTGGAACTTACATAAGTTAACTCTACCGACTGTTTTGCGCTAACAGGTGGTGCCTTATTTACGTCACATTTGAAAATAGGGAATAACCTCATGGAATCGAATCTTTTCACACAACTTTCCCCTTTTGTCTGGACGTTTAAGTATTTCCTTTTAAAACAGGTCATTAATTTGTCCTCGATTAAATTTCACTTACTAATACTAAGCACATATAATCATCATTTTCATATTACTATTTAGTGATAGAAGTGCATTATTCGCTCCTTCCTGCACATTCTCAAATTACTCGTACTATTTAGCGAGAGAAGTGCATTATTCGCTCCTTCCTCTTTCAACATTTTAGTACCTCGGGGCTAATTAATACCTCTCGAGTACATCATTTTTCTTACATACTAACTTATAACTAAAATTGAAAATCGCCTCTAGGACATGTCTTCCTGTTTACATAAAGATTATTCATGTAAATACTTGTCTACAACTTATTCTGTATTTTATTTTCCAGACGCGTTGTTTTAATACATAAGGTTTCCTTTTAGCACCGGTTAACGTCCGTAGTTAGTTCAGTTCAGTTCAGTTCTTGTTAATCATTGGTTAATACTGATCTCCAATACCTTAGAATTTTCTTACAGCTTAAATTAACTTAATTCCTGGCGTTATAAAATTTTCTTAAATCATGATGGTGGAACAATCCTTTGATTTTATTCGTGGCAGGGTCAGATAACAATTAGCAACCAATGTGTGGTTTCCTCATTATCACAAAGGGACCTTCATAAATGTGTTGTTACGATTCTTCTTTAACAACAGGGATGGTTTAAAGTGAGTCCTGGCTAATAACTAACTTCAAGAAACTTCTGCAGATGCTCTTCAAGAGCCTCTGGTCTCGTTGTTGTGGGTACTATAATTTTATTGATTAATCTTGCATCTAGGACTAGCCTTACGCTACCATCTGATTTTAGTACAGACAATGAAGGACTCGAATAAGGTGAATGAGATACTTCTATCACATTCCAGCGTAACATTTTCCTGATCTCGCACTTGACAGCTTCTCGTCTCGCACATGGAATGGAATAGCTTGTTCTACAGTAGGTTGAATGGGGCAGGACATCCATTCGATATTCAAAGCCTTTTATTAGTCCAGGTTCCTAAGAAAATACTTGAACGTAATCTGTTAACAAATTGTAAAGCTCATTCTTCTGTTGTTTGGATAATTCAGTGGACTCACTAACTTTACAGTATAATTCATTCTGACCCGGTAGCTGAGTGGTCAGCGTGACAGACTGTCAATCCTAAGGGCCCGGGTTCGATTCCCGGCTGGGTCGGAAATTTTCTCCGCTCAGGGACTCGGTGTTGTGTTGTCCTGATCATCATCATTTCATTCCCATCGACACGCAGGTCGCCGAAGTGGCGTCAAATCGAAAGACCTGCACCAGGCGAACGGTGTACCCGACGGGAGGCCCTAGCCACACGACATTTCCATTTTTTACCGGGAATTAGGTCTTTATACTCATCGTCATTAACACTTTCAGGATCTGTCACGTCTTCTGTCTGACTGTACTGTTGTCTTTTAGTCCATGGCCGTACTGCTATTTGAAGCACCCCAAAGTTTTTCTTCACCTTACTTCTTAACAAATTTACAGTTACTTGTTGCTGGCTCGCTACTAGAGTACAGATTCCACACTCGATGTCAATTTTAGCTTTCGTCTGCCTCAAGAATTCCATACTCAGGATACATGGCACTGATAGGTTTTTAAAAATAAGAAAAATGCACGTTACTGAAATAGACTCTTATCTGGATTTTAAGCTGAGTCTGGAGATTTACACGTCGTGTTAGTGGACCAATTGCTCCCGATACGGTGCAACCTTGAATTGGAAGTGATAAAACTTTGCATACAGAGGATATTTGCTTAAATAAACATAAAGATAAGACATTTATATTAGCTCTTGTATCTACAACAGCTGTTACTGGTACGTTGGCAATTGATACTCTTATGGAAGCTTGAACTTGTTCGTCCCATACGTCATCATTGTCTTTCGTCTCAGTGTCTGCTACTAGATCATCCCGTAAGTTTGTCTCTTTGTCATACCTAATTGCTTTAATTTCGTGTGGACTAAGGGACAGGGTGCCCCCATTCAAACCTGCAGCATCCTCTAGGAGGCTCAAAGGTGCTGCTTTTAATTTTCCGCTCGACGCTTACTTTCCTGCTGATTTATATTTCTTAATGTTTCTTCCGTCTGGAACTGGTGTTGGTTTTGTGGTACGAACTCGGTTGGAAATGGATCTTGTTGTCCTGGCGTATTCGCTTGCGCATAATAAATTTGCGTATTATGCGGGCGTTTAGGCTTCAGACTTCCCGAAGGTCCGTTCGCTTGTTGCGTGAAGTGTATATTTTGTGGCTGAAAGGTATTTTGCTGTGGCTTGTGTTAATTGTAACCGTTACTGAAAGGTGTACGTTGGCCGCCACCTTGATTATGCCATTTATTTCCTTTCCACTGACGATCTGAATCGTAAGACTGATCGTTTTGATAATTACCGCTGATCGGTTGGGTGTTTCCATATTGCTGGGGCTGTGTGTTATAATGTGCATTTTCGTACTGAGGTGGTGACGAATTATATATTGGATTGTATCTCTGGCCGTTATTGTACTTATTTTTGTAGTTGCTGTTGGAGTACGTAGTGTGTTTATTTTTGAAACCGTTGTGGGGTTGGTACTGGCTGTCGCTGTGACGCGCTTTCGCTCGGCCACCATTGTTGCCTGCGTATTCTATATTGTGCTGGCCGCCTGCACTCAAGTGGGCGTTGCCAACATCAACTCTAGCGTCCTCGTAAATCAGATCTAACGAGTCTAACACAGATAGGAAAGTGTCCGTATCGTCCTCAGACACGTTTACTAACTTTTCTCTGATCGCAATCGGTAGCTTAGTTTTTAGAATCATAATAACGTCTTTGGCGGGGGTCGGCGAATCCCAGAACTTGATTTTCGCTAAATACTTTTCAAAATATCTTCTCAAACTACCGCGCTTACTGTTAAACACTTCGGCGTTGTAAACCTCTTTTCTCAGGCGCTGCTGCACACCAGAACTCCAGAATTTAGCTAAAAACATCTGTTCAAGCTCTTTGTAACTTTTACAAGAGTCGACCATTTCGGTTCCCCGTAAGGCAGCATCGCCAACGATAAATCCACTAACGAATTGAATTCGCTTGCGTTCACTCCAGCTATTCGGGAAAATTCCTGAAAAATTTCGGAGGAACACTATAGGATGAATTTCTCTTTTCTGTGGGTGAAAGGTCGGAAAAATACGATGTTTGATCACGCTTTCCTCCTGCATCAAACTGACAAAAGTGGGTGGGCTGGTACTCTGGTTAACTTGTGCTTCTATAGAACTATGAGTTTGAGCGTTATCAAATGGTGAACGGTAATGTACCTGCTGTTCATTACTTCGTGGTGAATTATTCCAGTCTCCTGACACGGGGGGTGGGGAATTTTCAACTTGACATTTTAGTGTACGAACTTCATCAACTATCTGTTGACGCCATTCAGGTAAATCTTGAGCTAACGTTCGTCTTATCTGGCCTAATTCTGACATGACCGTGTCTCCTGTTTTTCCAGGGGCTGCCAATATTTCAAAGGTCACGTTTTTGACCGTTTCCCTGAGTTCGTTCTTGACCTTGTTTTCTACGAATCCGTTTTTGTTTTTAATCCACTCTTGGTAGTGGTCGGACAATGCTTCAGCATGTGCCTTAACAGTATTCTTTATTTGATCCTCTACATTATGAGTCTCAATCTGTTTGGAAAGATCATCAACAACATTCTCGATCGTGTCTACTGCGATTTTAACTCCTTTGACCTCATCAGAGATTGCAGTATAATCTTCTTTTAAGGTCGCAGCTTGTTTTTGATATTCCATCACTTTTGAATTTATCTCTCCCTTGGCTGCTTCGATTTTTTTATCTAACCGTTTTGAAATATCCTCTATTTTTGACTCTACTTGTGTGTCAATTTCTAGCCTCATGGTCGTGATCTGACTACTGATTTCTCTTTGGACATTACCCAACAGGGTATTTAAATCAGCTGTTATGTCTGCCTTTAGTTCGGCCTTTACCGACTTTAACCGTGTATTTAGGTCATTTATCTCCGTTTGCAGATCTGTTTTTACTGAATTTATTTCTGTTTTTACTGAATTTATGTCTGCTTTTACTGAGTTGCACAGATTTGTAAGGACCTGATTTTTATTTGCCGTCTTTCGGCCTTCTCTTTTTCTTCGCGGGCCTTTTCATCTAATCTTTCCTGTTTTTGGCTTTCGAACTTGCGTTCATTATTGCTTCGATCATTGCAGCCAAGTAATTTTTTTCAAAAGCGGGAATAGTTCGCACACTAGGACCAGCTTCTAAAACTTCGGTCGAGGCTGCTTCTGCCTCCGCTCGTGTACCTACCGCGCGTGATCGTAATGGATAGTAAGGTCCATTCGTATCACCGCTGTCGTCTGGTTTTGTTTGTATCCGCTGTTTGCCGTCAGCCATGTTCATGAATTATTTTTCAAACGTGTAAATGCTACAGATAATGTTTGTCACTGCCGTCACTCGTTTGTCTGTGACGTAGTGCTATGGCTTACTGGGACCTAAGATGAAATTTTAACTCTGGGTAACAACTGACGTTCATGTACGCCAAGAAGACAAGATGGTTCCTACTAATTACAAACAAATGAAATATCACACGTTTTACCAGTTTTGAGCGTAGTTATCTGTCACATTGTAATTTTTTTTATGCACTGACAACAATGGTACACTTTCACTGAATTTAACTACATAAGAATGGACTATGGACAAATTGAAATAAAGCTGTTTCAAGGCAAAGAAAGACAGGTTTACGTTCTGATCGCCTCGAAAGACGCTACGTCACTACGAAAGCTTGGCTACTGCGTATTAAAATTTCACTATGTCTGTCTTGATGGTGATACGGCTGAATACTCGCGTTTTTTGGTAATTTCATCAATCGTTCTTCTGAATTAATTAAAAGGTTTTCCCACTTCTCTTTCTCGGTTGAATTGCATCCACATGAAAAAATGAAACAATTACTAGAACAAGCACTGAAAATTTTTTAAGCACATACATGAAATGATTATTGATCAGGTCCCTGTGCGGGCGCCAAGTGTAGCGTTGCTCTTGGGGGACGAACATAAAAAGAATTGTTACTTTTTTTTGTCGAAAAAGTAAATATTTTTGGTGGGCCAATTGGCAACAGAATCAGGGATTTATTACGCTATTATAATAACATACGTTGACCATTAAATACCTGAATAAGAGAAGCATATTGATATATATATATATTTGAGATCACTCGGAAGAAACATTATCATTTCTGTGTATTTTTTATAGTCGCGATGTAGTCATACCCGAATCAACACTAAGGGACCAGAAGATTTATAGACTTTAAAAGAAATGCAACACTACACAAAAAAGTTGGTTCAGAAATAATAGGAAAGCGATAATGTTCCTTCTGCCTCATGCTGCGTTCGGCCCATCAGCGTGATCGTAATTTCTGATGATGAAGTAACACAAAATAATTAACAGTCAAGTAAATAAAGAGATGGAATCATCAAGGTTAATTTACGAAAATAAGCACACTTATCTTTAACACACGTTTTTTTTAATGCTACGTACCTTTTCATATTAAATTACAATAGATGACCATAGTGGTTAAATACTTTATACATAACAGTCAAAATGTCCTCTTGATGCTGTCTGTTCGTAATCAGTTACCAGAAACTACATGCTTTCTGATTGAAAAAAAAAAACATTTAGCATTTTCACTCAATATTTTGACATAGAGTATAAAATACAGTTGCGGAACGCAGCAAGTCCGCGTCCGCCTCTCACCTCTCATGGAATACAAACAGTAAAAGGTGAGGCGCCAAAAGCCTCATTTGTCTTGAAACAACAGAATTCTTTTTATACCATTAATCGATACATGTGCATAGAGATTTACTGGCACCGCGCAAGAATGGCAAAGATAAAGAATAATAGATTCTGTCGCTGCTATGTGATGGTTCATTTCTTTTACTTTACAATTGTTCGATAACTTTAGGCCATCAGGGGTTTACTATTGAGCGTATGTTAATGTTTTTGAGGCGAAAATTACTAATATTACATTGCTCAATATACAGGTTGAATAACATCGGGGATAGGCTACAACTCACTCACTCCCTTCCCAACCACTGCTTCCCTAAGATAAGTCGTAAGGTCAGTATTGCCTCACGTGTTCCAACATTTGTACGGAATCCAAACTGATCTTCCCCGAGGTCGGCTTCTATCAGTTTTTCCATTCGTCTGCAAAGAATTCGCGTTAGTATTTTGCAGCTGTGACTTATTAAACTGATAGTTCGGTAATTTGCACATCTGTCAACACCTGCTTTCTTTGGGATTGGAGCCGGCCGAAGTGGCCGTGCGGTTAAAGGCGCTGCAGTCTGGAACCGCAAACCCGCTACGGTCGCAGGTTCGAATCCTGCCTCGGGCATGGATGTTTGTGATGTCCTTAGGTTAGTTAGGTTTAACTAGTTCTAAGTTCTAGGGGACTAATGACCTCAGCAGTTGAGTCCCATAGTGCTCAGAGCCATTTGAACCATTTTTTTTGGGATTGGAATTATTATATTCTTCTTGAAGTCTGAGGGTATTTCGCCTGTCTCATACATCTTGCTCACCAGATGGTAGAGTTTTGTCAGGACTGGCTCTCCCAAGGCTGTCAGTAGTTCTAATGGAATGTTGTCTACTCCGGGGGGCTTGTTTCGACTCAGGTCTTTCAGTGCTCTGTCAAACTCTTCACGCAGTATCATATCTCCCATTTCATCTTCATCAACATCCTCTTCCATAATATTGTCCTCAAGTACATCGCCCTTGTATAGACCCTCTATATACTCCTTCCACCTTTCTACTTTCCCTTCTTTGCTTAGAACTGGGTTGCCATCTGAGCTCTTGATATTCATACAAGTGGTTCTCTTTTCTCCAAAGGTCTCTTTAATTTTCCTATACGCAGCATCTATCTTACCCCTAGTGAGATAAGCTTCTACATCCTTACATTTGTCCTCTAGCCATGCCTGCTTAGCCATTTTGCACTTCCTGTCGATCTCATTTTTGAGACGTTTGTATTCCTGTTTGCCTGCTTCATTTACTGCATTTTTATATTTTCTTCTTTCATCAATTAAATTCAATATTTCTTCTGTTACCCAAGGGTTTCTACTAGCCATCCTTTTTTTACCTATTTGATCCTCTGCTGCCTTCACTATTTTATCCTCAAAGTGACCCATTCTTCTTCTACTGTATTTCTTCTCCCCATTCCTGTCAGTTGTTCCCTTATGCTCTCCCTGAAACACTGTACAACCTCTGGTTCTTTCAGTTTATCCACGTCCCATCTCCTTAATTTCCCACCTTTTTTCAGTTTCTTCAGTTTTAATCTACAGTTCATAACCAATAGATTGTGGTCAGAGTCCACATCTGCCCCTGGAAATGTCTTACAATTTAAAACCTGGTTCCTAAATCTCTGTCTTACCATTATATAATCTGATACCTCATAGTATCTCCAGGGTTCTTCCATGTATACAACCTTCTTTCATGATTCTTAAACCAAGTGTTAGCTATGATTAAGTTATACTCTGCGCAAAATTCTACCAGACGGCTTTCTCTTTCATTTCTTAACCCCAATCCATATTCACGCACTATGTTTCCTTCTCTCCCTTTTCCTACGCTTGAATTCCAGTCACCCTTGACTATTAAATTTTCGTCACCCTTCACTATTTGAATATTTTCTTTTATCTCGTCATACATTTCATCAATTTCTTCGTCATCTGCAGAGATAGTTGGCATATAAACTTGTACTACTGTAGTAGGCGTGGGCTTTGTGTCTATCTTGGCCACAATAATGCGTTCACTAAGCTGTTTGTAGTAGCTTACTCGTACTCCTATTTTTTTATTCATTATTAAACCTACTCCTGAATTACCAATATTTGATTTTGTATTTATAACCCTGTATTCACCTATCCAAAAGTCTTGTTGCTCCTGCCACCGAACTTCACTAATTCCCACTATATCTAACTTTAACCTATCCATTACCATTTTAAATTTTCTAACCTATCTGCCCGATTAAGAGATCTGATATTCCATGCTCCGATCCATAGAACGCTAGTTTTCTTTTTCCTGATAACAACGTCCTCCTGAGTAGTCCCCACCCGGAGATCCGAATGGGGGACTATTTTACCTCTGGAATATTTTACCCAAGAGTAAGCCATCATCATTTAATCATACAGTAAAGCTGCATGCCCTCGGGAAAAATTACGGCTGTAGTTTCCCCTTGCTTTCAGCCGTTCGCAGTACCACAACAGCAAGGCTATTTTGGTTAGTGTTACAAGGCCAGATCAGTCAATCATCCAGACTGTTGCCCTTGCAACTACTGAAAAGGCTGCTGCCCCTCTTCAGGAACCACAAGTTTGTCTGGCCTCTCAACAGATACCCCTCCGTTGTGGATGCACCTACGGTACGGCTATCTGTATCGATGAAGCACGCAAGCCTCCCCACCAACGCCAAGGTCCGTGGTTCATGGGGGTGGGAGGGGGGGGGGAGTGACACAGATACATGGCAAAATTTTTCAAAATAGCCATAGAATCTCTGTAAATAACGGTCGGAACGCTCTATCAATTTCCCGACGATAGTAATCTGCTCTTTCGTCTCGGAACAATTCATGAACCGCTGTGTGTACCTTATCATCGTTGGAAAGCCTACGACTGCTGCGAAACAGTCCACAAACTGGCGGGACATTGTCACCTGTGTTCGATGCCGTAGGCGTTCCCTCACGATAATCGCCATCCCCTTCCCTGCGGCCTTGGTCAAATGTGTTGTCAACATTTCACTACGGCTGAACACCACACGGCACAATTTCACGGTCAACTTGTATGCAAATTAGGCGGTTTGCCTGCTCGAATCGCACTGTCCCGTGTACTTGAACACTGAAGTACATTTCAAGTTGCCGCGCCATTTTGCTCTCATACTTTTGATATCCGTACCGCAACAGAACTGCGTCCGCAGGAAATCGAGACCATGTACGCTCTTCTGACAATGCGCGTCTGCTGTGGCGCAATGGTCTTAGCGTGGAACGATATGCGAAACCTACTTTTTGAAGTTTTTTCTTATGTCACGGCGGAGAAGTGATGTGTATGGCCCAGTCGAAGTAGGAAATCTATTTCGTATACTTAGTAAGATGTTCACCTGGAGACATGGCGGGAAAGCAGAAACTGAGCTATCGTCTTTGGAAACGCCTATGAATACTCCGTGAGTTAAGGTGCCCGTCTTCGTGGTGCTTCAAAGCGAACTGTCCAGCGACTCTACAAGGCTCGGTGTAGCACTCATAGCCACGTAACACAATACAGTAAAGATGGCCGTAGAAAGATGGTAACTAACAGAGAGTATTAATCCTTATCAAAGACAATCGGTTTTAAACCCGAGAGGAACTGCTGCTGCTAGAGAATGCTGGTTCATCTCAGCCATTTTAGAATCGGTGGGATGTTTATATGTTATGAGAAATGCTAGTTTTGTTTGAAATGTCTGCCGTTATGAGCATCTTTGTATACCTGAACCTTAGAGTACATACATATGTAGAATGAGCAGTCGGATGCGCAGAACGAGAATCCTGTCCGCAACCTCTCCAGCAGTTCTGTTCACATGATCGTGGGACGGCGCATTTAATACCATATAGCGCTTATGTACTTGGCGTGTTATTACTTCGCTGATACAGATAGATCACCTTCAGAAGTACCGTGAAACTTTGTACACACATGTTAAAGACGTCTTAACAATAATAGTTTTTTTAGGTTTTCTATTGCACTGATCCATATTGTTGAAAATGTTCTAATAATTTGTTGTTACAGTGACACCATATAGAAAACTGTCTCATGAAGAAATACTTAGATACACATAAAGCTATGAAAACCTGCGTAACTTGAAGGAAATTAATCAGGCTGTAATGTATAAATTTTATCTGCATATGAACATAACACAAACACGTATACAATGACTGACGCTTTACTCAAAGGCACTTGTCTCATAAACACATGGCCATAAAATAGCAGAAATTATCTCTTCAATACATGACTTTATGATACCAACGTCCTAAGTCCTCAAACCAATATGACATTTACAATTGTGCCTTCGTTTCACATCCTATGAGAAATAACTTGTCCTCCATTCAAATACTTCTCTCTACATTCGTAACAACGACAATATTGCATAACATCTGTTTCTAAACTAAAACTTGCAGGAACGTCTATAAAACAAGGCGAATACATGTAATTTTTAAGTTTCGCTGTTATAACAAACTGTAGAAAAACAGCACCTTCTCCAGTCACGTGATTAGCCCGGTTTGATGTTGCGAAGATGCGCTGTAGACTATGCTCCCTCCATAGATATCCGTACTCACAAGTGATACGGTATTCTTTGCTGTCAGAGGTTATGTTAGGAGCAGATAACGTCACTGTATTTTCCTGCGAGAGTGAGTGACGAGTGATTGGTGAGTGAGGTACTGTGATAGCTGATGTGCCAAACAACTGGTGATTTATATTTGAGATGCTCCCTGGTGTGGTTGGGGATAAAGGATGGTTTTTTAACATGCTTTAACAGTGACTGCACGTTTGGAAAGAGGTAACATACAGACAGTTCTTATTTGCTACAAGTTCTAGAAGTGAATTATTCTAGTGTAAAGATTGCGTTTTATTCGAAATGTCAACCTTTGGTATCCAAGGCAAATTGTCGATCATGTGTTAAGAGTTTTAATAACGGTTCTTCTGCTTCCATTTTCAGTTAAAAGTATTTTATAAGAAAATCAAGGATAAACTTCGTAACTTAAATATTGTTTGTCTGAATCAGTTTACGTGGTTCCTAACAGTGCCAAAGAAAGTTTCATGTTGTTGTGACTCACTTCTGTGTTATTAAAGAGATCAGAATAACATTTCAGATTCAAAGCAACATTTCTCTTCGCTTGCTATTAGCTCGTTAATGTTTCTTCTTACAGTTCATAAATAAATCGTGTAAGAACAGTGCTGTTACGCCTTGCATTATCGCCTGGGTAGCTAGTTGCATTATTGGAAAGATAGCGAAGTGTTATTAGGAAGCAGCTTAAAGTAGAGAGCTAGCAGCGCAGCGATTTATTTCAGGAATATGCAGTGCATTATTTCATATTATGCAATAAAGCAGAACAGACCAAAGCCGAGTTGTCCATTGCGCGGGTAGGAATCAATCGCACGGCCAAAACGAACATAGTAAGATGGAATTACGAAACCCTATTCATTTGTTTATTTTTCACATTGTTCAGTAGATGCATTTTCTAACAGAGCACATTAAATACGCGATAGTTAACGAGTGTATTGTGATTGTTTGAGGAGGAAGACATTCTCTGTATTATAATAGCAATTCATTGTATTCAGTTTGCTTTGCAGACGGATAGATTTAGTTTAGAATAATCGAAATCACATACATCCAATGTAATTTACACAGTTGTGTTCGTATTCAGAGGTAGCATACAAAGGCTTTTCTAGATCAGAATGAATGGGTGACACTGAAATCGGAATTTGGAGCACTTACTTTTCAATTGTTAGTAATGCTTTGAGACACTGTATTCTTGTATGAACGTAAAGTAAAAGTTCTTATTTCTGCTGTAGTTTGTAAACGGCATAGTTATGATAACAACAGACATTCTTAACTAAGAGGTTTTGTCAGGTTACCAAGTAGAAGCCCTTTAGTTTCAACTGTCTGGGACTATCTGAAACCGCAGACGAAACGTAGCAATAAAAATTCCCACAGTTTGGTAGATCTACGAAATTTAATCGCTAATGAGTGGCATCAGCTGGATAGGGAAACTTGTGAATCCTCTTCCTCTCCGAATGATCCATTAGTGACTGACGTCTGGCTGTTTATAGGTTGCTACTATAGCAACAACTAATCAGAAGATACAATTAGCCAGGCCACCTTTACCATTTACCGTTGTCAAATCGCTCTGCTACTGCAGGTAGCGGTTACTGGTCTACTAGCTGTAGACGACACTTCCGGCGAGTAACGTAACAGTAACGATTCATTTTCGTTTTGTACTTTCTTTCTCTGTGCAGTAAGTTTGTTGTGTGCTGGAACCTGCAGCGGAAATGCAGAAATGTCTGATTGCTAAACGGAAAGTTCAGTGATCAAAGCACCTCTAGTTTTGGGTCAGCAGACGTTTGAGTTTGTGAGGTGTGATTATATTTCGAGAAGGAAAAAGAGAACGGTGTGCATCAAATGTTCCCAATGCTGGTGGAAAGAACAGCAGACTCTCTGAAATCTCATAAAAACACTGTAGTGAAAGTTCATAAAGAAAACTGTTTAGAATATAAGGTACCGGTTGACCTGAGCTGCGGACACTACTCTTTGCGAAGCAACTTTATTCAATGAAGAAATATATTTAACAGTTGGTAGTGCCCTCCGTTTCAGGCATAAAAAGTTAGCGAACGCAAAATTATAACGGAGACAAAATGTCGTGGCGTGACATAATCGATTTTCGAGAGGCATTGTTAAAATACTCTTCGAAGAGATTCTGTGGCTTGCAGTTCCATCTGAATCTCATCTCGCTGTTAAGGGAAACCCCTCTGTACAAGTATGACGCACTACTAGCACATTATAGTGAATGATAAGTACTTAAGTAGTTTTTATTATTTTAATATTGCTAGTTATTGTATTCACATAACGGATTAAAATCCATTTGAACGCCTCTTTCATATCGAATAAGCCAACTAAAAGTAAATCATACTGAGCATTGTAAAAGGCAAAATGGTTCAAATGGTTCTGAGCACTAAGAGACTTAATATCTGAGGTCATCAGTCCCCTAGACTTAGAACTACTTAAACCTAACTAATCCAAGGACATCACACACATCCATGCCCAAAGCAGGATTCGAACCTGGGACCGTAGCAGCAGCGCGGTTCCGCACAGGAGCGCCTATAACCGCTTGGTCACAACGGCCGGCTGTAAAAGGCAGTTCATGTCCCGTTGCCCTTGTTGACACACACAAATAATGGAAAAAGGTATATAGGGAGGAGTGCAATCGGTGAGTGGCAATGTTACAGCAATCCTCCAGAGAGAACTCAATACTGCACGTCAACAGGGTGCGTCAGAAGGTAGTTTGAAACCACACAGCTGTAGAATAAAACGTTCTCGGTTTTCAAGCCGCGTCAATTTGAATAAAATCCTCGAGCTTTCGATGACCATCTCCGCCATTGTTGTCAGGAATTCACTGACTGCCGGGGTTGCTACAGTTTCTCCCTTATATAGCAGCCCCGGCAGTCAGTGAACTCCTGATGATGGCGGAGATGATCATTGAAAGCTCGAGGATTTTATTCAAATCGACGAGGCTTGAAAACCGGAACGTTTTATTCATGTGTGCCGTCGCGAAAGACTCCGAGGACACGCACAGCAGTTACTACTACAGCCACACGCACTGGCAAACCGACAACATCGCCCCCTTCCACTGTCAAATGAACTTCGCTGTCAGTCACTTTCTTACTCTTATCGAGGTGTAAATCTGAAGGCGGTGTTACACTACATTTTACACTTACTGCTTCCTTTCTCGCAGTCACATAAAAGTGTCTTAATGTTTTCCGGTATCGGACACCATTGGCCACGAGCTGAGAAAACATCTGTCAAATACTGTTGCGGACCATCCTGATTCTGCTTCAGTTCTGATAAAGGGCAATGGTATCCGACACCGATTAGTAGAATAGTGCCACAAGTTCCTCCAAATGTCGTAACACAACATACACACATATGTAATACTAACTAATGTAAATCCACCCGATGATGGAGGTTTAAACCTTCGAAACGCGTCGTGGAAAAAATAAAACGGTGACTGGTAACAGTAAACTTGTTGTTTCATTTAATGTCAGTAACAGTCACGGTTAAGCCTAACCTAAAAATGTTCGCATTTAAAGAATAAAACTATATGTGATTTCATCAGTAAAAAATAATAAGCGTAAAATAAAAATGAACTCGGCACCCAACACAGACATTTCCTACACTGTATAAGCGTAACGCCCCTGCACCCCCCCCCCCCCCCCCCCCCCTCACACAATGGGGTTGCTTGCGTGCCTCAGCGATACAGTTAGCTGTACTGCAGGTGCAACCACGACGGAGAGGTATTTATTGAGAGGCCAGATAGACGTGTGATTCTTGAAGAGAGGCAGAAACTATGCACCGAGGATAACCCAGTTCATTTACAAGGACACAACGCCTATTCAGCATCACTACGTTCAAATCTATTGAATACGTAGTGCTTGACCGCAGATAAAAGTAACAGGGTTTAGAAAAAAATAGCAGTTTTGTTTTATCCGTGTTGGATCTTGTGAACGACGCGGCCGTTAATGATTGTTGGTTAATAACGTAACCAGCCACAAATGATTTTTAAATGTTTTATTTTAGTGCCATAATCGGTTTCGGGGTACCATGCCCATTTTCAGACAGCTAATATTTAAAGTTACACAGATGTTTTGGCCAACAATAGGTTGACTGCAACAATATGTTGCCTGCCCCCACAATAAGTTCCAGTAGATGGCGGATTGTTTTGTTGTGGTCCTTGTGGGTTTCCTCAAAAAAGAAATAGCCACCTAATGGAATTTATTGTGGGAGCAGACGACATCCCGTTGGTCAAAACATCTGTGTAATTAAAAATATGATCCATCTGGAACTAGCATAGTAGCCCGAAACCGGTTAAGGCAATAAAATAAGATATTTTAAAAAGTATATATGGCTGGTTACGTTATTCACCGACTAGAGTAGCAACTGTTTGATACAGTTCGGGGAAAGCATCAGCTGTTCATGTTAGCGTATTTTATAAGAAATGGCTGGCACAGTGCAAAAAGCACAGAACGGGGTAGTCAGTGGGTTGTGGGTTCGACTCCCTACGCAGAAACGTTTCTCCTGTTTTCAGTTTTTGTATTACTTATACAGCAATTAAACAGAAATAATTTTCAGTATTTTGTATTTAACAATATTTTCATAAAAGGTACGAGAAGAAAGGTAAAAAGTTAGATACTTCTATTACTTTATAGTTGTTGATGAACAACTCACTGTAAAAAAGGGGAAACAGTAATTTTATCGGCATCTTGGGTAAGTTATTCATTTTTACAGTAGTCAGTTGCTTTTAATTTTCTATAAATAAACAGACTTAGTTTCACTAATAAAAAGTTTCCTCTCATGTCTCAGCTAGGCAGCAAAGGACGTGTAAAGCGTCATTTCGCAATATAGTGTCGAGAGCACCTGGTCATGTACACTGGAATATATTTTAATGCAGTCTTCACACAAGGCTGCACTAGCGGAGTACATTTGGGAGGAATCACTTTAATATTGCACAATGACAATCCTTCGTCTTGGAAGATATGGTCGTATAATTGTACATCAAGTTATTTTGCTCACAAGTCAGTCAATTTGCTCTTTTCCTTGTGAGCTCCATCACATCAGTCAAAATTTTCCTTTCAGGCTTTCATAAGTTTCCCAGATTTTGACTAACTAATGAAGGCATTCCTAGATGTTGCCTCGCACACACCCACTATTCCTGTATCCTCCGTAAAAAAAATTTAAAAAAAGCTACTACTCTCTTGTAGGCATACGGAGACTGATGGTAAAAATTTTCAAGAAGAGTTATAACATATCACTCTTTATACGAGTGAGTTACTTGTTTATATTTAGGTTTATTTGCAGTGTAGGCAACTTAAAAACTGATAATAAAAAAGTTCCTGCATGAGAGATTCGATCCCATGACCCTTGAATTAGCATTCTGTAGTCTTTCCGGTGCACTAACTCCTGCGTAGGAAGAGGACCAACATAAATCACTCACGCCTCGCCCAACGCGCACCATATTTTCTATTTTTTTTTTAACGCTTGGCGACCTGGAGCTCTCAGTTCTGTCATAATTGATGACTAATCCCTGCGTATACTATTTATCTAAATGAATTCGCTGATGTCGGGTAGGCGTGGTCTCCTTGTCAGACGAGCGACATTCAGTCGTGGTAACTATATGGCGGGAAAAGAGTCGCAAAACCACAAAATACACTCATTTTCAGAAAAAACAGAACACCTTGAATGACTAGAGATAGGACGTTCATATTCACAGGACATGTATATTAGTATGTTCTGCAGAAATAATTAGCATTTCAGTCACCTCGGTTCAGCATGTGCCCTTTTGCCTAGTAGCCACAGGGTCCGCCAGGGCTCTGATAACTTATCCCATGCACGATGACATCGATGCGTGTAAGGCGCGAATGGCTCCCTATGGTATAGCCATCCATGCTGCATTCACCTGTTTACAAAGTTCATCTGTGGTGGTTGATATGGGTCACAGTGCTGCATCCGCTGTTTCTCCATATCCCACACATTTCCAGTTGGCGACATGTCTTGTGATCTTACAGACCAGGAGAAAAGGCTGACATCCTGTGACGTCTAGGCATGTGTTCGTGCACCAACTTGTGGTCGTGCATTGTCGTGCTGAAAAATAGCATATGGGGTGATTTGCAGAAATAGTATGGACACGGATCGCAAGATGTCATTCACGTAGGTCACACTGGCCACAGCGCCCTGGACAAGCACCAGCTGTGATTTGTGATTATACCGAACAGTATCACACAGCATAAGGCCTTGAGTTGGCGTTGCACGTCTTGTTTGAGTGCAACTCACTGTGATGCTGCTCCCCTTGTTTGCGGCGAACCAAAATGCGGCCTGACCCATCTCGTTGTGTTCTGTGGCATTCCATGAACACTCCTGCACTCATCCGTGGCACTGCTGAGACTATTCGTTCCAAACGAGCAGCAGTTTCCCTGACGGTTGCATCACATTTTCTCGTGCCAATCATGCGCCGTCTTTCAAACTCACTGACGTGACTATACGGTTCGTCCATACGTCTGCGAGGCATCCTGCACGTCTGCCCAAGTCACACTGATCCATTGCCTTCAGTTTATAACAACAATGAGAGCAACAGGCATATTTTACCGGTAGTTGGTGTTGCGCCGAGATATCGATGTTGACTCTGAACCTGCTGGCCGACATGGTTCAAATGCTAATCATTTATATAGAGCATACTAATGTGCATGTCCTGTGAATGCGAGCGTCCTACCTCTAGTCGTTCGAGGCGTTCTGTGTTTTTCTGAACATGAGTGTAATTAATGTAAAGTAATGACATTTCGGGAATACAGTTGTCTAGGTAACAAGTAGAAGCCGACCTCCGGGAAGATCAGTTTGGATTCCGTAGAAATGTAGGATTACGTGAAGCAATACTGACTCTACGACTTATCGTAGAAAATAGATTAAGGGAAGGCTAACCTAAGTTTCTAGCTTTTCTAGACTTAGACAAAGCTTTTAACAATGTTGACTGGAATACTCTCTTTCAAATCTGAGGGTGGCAGGTGTAAAATACAGGGAGCGAAAGGATATTTACATTTTGTACAGAAACCAGATGGCAGTTATAAGAGTCGAGGGGCATGAAAGGGAAGCAGTGGTTGGGAACGGGGTGAGACAGGGTTGTAGCCTATTCCCGATGTTATTCAATCTGTATATTGAACAAGCAATAAAGGAAACAAAAGAAAAATTCGGAGCAGGAATTAAAATCCATGGAGAAGAAATAAAAACTTTGAGGTTTGCTGATGACATTGTAATTCTGTCAGAGACAGAAAAGGACTTGGAAGAACAGTTGAACGGAATGGATAGTGTCTTGAAAGGAGGATATAAGATGAACATCAACAAATCAAAACGAGGATAATGGAATGTAGTCGAATTAAGTCGGGTGATGTTGAGGGAATTACATTAGGAAATGAGACACTTAAAGTAGTAAAGGGGTTTTGCTATTTGGGAGGCAAAATAACTGATGATGGTCGAAGTAGAGAGGACACAAAATGTAGACTGGCAATGGCAAGGAAAGCGTTTCTGAAGAAGAAAAATTTGTTAAGATCGGATATAGATTTAAGTGTCAGGAAGTAATTTCTGAAAGTATTTGTATGGAGTGTAGCAATGTATGGAAGTGAAACGTGGACGATAAATAGTTTATACAAGAAGAGAATAGAAGCTTTCGAAATGTGGTGCTACAGAATAATGCTGAAGATTAGATGGATAGATCACATAACTAATGTGGAGATACTGAACAGAATTGGGGAGAAGAGAAATTTGTAGCACAACTTGACCGAAGAAGGGATCGGCTGGTAGGCTATATTCTGAGGCATCAAGGGGTCACCAATTTAGTATTGCAGGGCAGCGTGAAGGGTAAAACCCGTAGAGGGGGACCAAGAGATGAATACACTAAACAGATTCAGAAGGATGTGGCTTGCAGTTGGTACTGGGAGATGAAGAAGCTTGCACAGCATAGAGTAGCATGGAGAGCCGCATGAAACCAGTCTCTGCACTGAAGACCACAGCAACAAAACAGGTAACATGTTACAGTGATTAACACTGCAAGATCACACTTTAAGGTAAGCCATTGTAAATGTGAAATTCTGGTACAAAAAAAAAAACAACGGTGTAACCATCAGGTTGTTGAATGAAAGCATGAAAACGTGCATGCATTGTGTTTTATAGGCGCCGGATGTCAGTTTGGAGGATGAAGTTCGATTCCCTTGGTCGGTCAATACGGGGACAATTAATGACGATGTCCCATATGTACTTTACTGGAGACAGAACTGGTGATCAAGCCGGCCAAGGCAACATGCCGACACTCTGTAGAGCATTTTGGGTTACAATAGAGATTTGTGGGCGAGCATTATGCTGTTGGAAAGCACCCTCTGGATGCTGTTCATGAATGGCAGCACAACAGGTAGAATCAGCAGACTGACTTATAAAATTTCAGTCAGGGTGCGTGGGATAACCACTACGAAATCGCACCCCATACTATAACTTCAGGTGTGGTCCAGTGTGTCTAGCACGCTGGCAGGTTGGTTGCAGGCCCTTGACCGGCCCCCTTCTAATCGACTCACGACCATCACTGGCATCAAAGCAAGACCAGTTTTTATTAGGAAACACAACAGACCACTCTGCTCTCCAGTGAGCTCTCGATTGGCACTACTAAAGCCGCAAAGGGCGGTGGTCTGGTGTCCGTGCACAACTGCAGAGCGCGTTGCTTTGAGCTGTTCTCGAAATAACTGATTTGTAACAATTCGTTGTGTCACTGTGGTGCCAACTGCTGATCTGATTTCTGCTGCAGATGGAGTGTGATGCGCCGGAATCGTATGTTGAACAAGATGGTCTTCCCTCTCAGTAGGGCCACTTGGCCGTCCGTTGCCCTGTCTTCCTGTGACCGTCCATTCTCATGACTACCGCTGATAGCAGTCATGTACAGAGGCTACATTCCTACCAAGTCCTTTTGCAGTATCGCAGAAGGAACATCCAGCTTCTTGTAGCCCTATTACATCAGCGTTCAAACTGACTGAGGAGATGATAATGACGTCTTTGTCGCCTTAAAGGCATTCTTGACTGACATCAACTCACCACGCCCAATTCGCACGAAGTAATGGCGGCTATCGACAGGGGATCTGAAGTTAATTCCGTATTTCTAGATTTCCGGCAAGCTTTTGACACCGTTCCTCTCAAGCGACTTCTAATCAAACTGCGGGCCTGTGGGGTATCGTCTCAGTTGTGCGACTGGAGTCGTTACTTCCTGTCAGGAAGGTCGCAGTTCGTAGTAATAGACGGCAAATCATCGAGTAAAACTGAAGTGATATCAGGTGTTCCCCAGGGAGGCGTCCTGGGACCTCTGCTGTTCCTGATCTATATAAATGACCTGAGTGACAATCTGAGCAGTTCTCTTAGGTTGTTCGCAGATGATGCTGTAATTTACCGTCTAGTAAGGTCATCCGAAGACCAGTATCAGTTGCAAAAGCGATTTAGAAAAGATTGCTGTATGGTGTGGCAGGTGGCAGTTGACGCTAAATAACGAAAAGTGTGAGGTGATCCACATGAGTTCCAAAAGAAATCCGTTGGAATTCGATTACTCGATAAATAGTACAATTCTCAAGGCTGTCAATTCAACTAAGTACCTGGGTGTTAAAATTACGAACAACTTCAGTTGAAAAGACCATATAGATAATATTGTGGGGATGGCGAGCCAAAGGTTGCGTTTCATTGGCAGGACACTTAGAAGATGCAACAAGTCCACTAAAGAGACAGCTTACACTACACTCGTTCGTCCTCTGTTAGAATATTGCTGCGCGGTGTGGGATCCTTACCAGGTGGGATTGACGGAGGACATCGAAAGGGAGCAAAAAATGGCAGCTCGTTTTGTATTATCACGTAATAGGGGAGATATGATACGCGAGTTGGGATGGAAGTCATTAAAGCAAAGACGTCTTTCGTCGCGGCGAGATCTATTTACGAAATTTCAGTCACCGAATGCGAAAATATTTTGTTGAGCCCAACCTACATAGGTAGGAATGATCATCAAAATAAAATAAGAGAAATCAGAGCTCGAACAGAAAGGTTTAGGTGTTCGTTTTTCCCGCACGCTGTTCGGGAGTGGAATGATAGAAAGATACTATGATTGTGGTTCGATGAACCCTCTGCCAAGCACTTAAATGTGAATTGCAGAGTAGTCATGTAGATGTAGATGTAGAACTAACACTTAAGGCCGTTACAGTGTGTATTTAAAGCAAAACTGATTTGCAACCTCATAATGGCGCCACTGTTAGTTGACTGGCGTGAAATTTGTATAGAAATCATCTTTCAGAAACATGCCTACCGACTTCCTTTTATGTCACACCACTCCTTCTTGACGTTTCCTTTTTCTGTTAGTGTGTATTGCTGACGTGGCGTAGGCATCATGTAATTCTCCTTAGTACAGCCACTCGACGATATCTCATCTATCATATGTGGTTTTAGGAAAACTAAAATTGTTTGCCGCTTCTCCTTAAATAAATCTATAGGTTGCTGATTCTATTTGGCGTGGAACATTCGTATGATTAGAGAAATCTTCCCGGGCTTCCATCTGGCTTGCAGCGTTAAAATTCTGCGACGTTTCGATGAGTGTCATTTTCATCATCATCTTTCCATCACTCCACTTCCCTAGAGGATTACGAGAGTGACACCAGAATCCCACGGAATTTCAGTGGCGCTACCTGGATGGTAGCCAGAGAATATATCGTCTGCAGTATACGCTGGGAAAGCGTGCATTCACTTATCCGTAAACTATTTTTATACTTCATCGATCATGACAAAGATTTTTTTCGTAATCCTGGGAAAGTACACCCGCTGACGCCGAAAATTAATGGCCAAGATCGAGAGTAGCAATTGTCGCAGCAGTTAAAATGCAGCTCTCCGTATTCAGATAAAAACATTTAAATCAGGTACTTAGCAAAGAGAGTTTAAACATATACTCATCGCGAAAGTGATTTGAAAGTGACAAAATAAAAGGAGTGTAATGGACTATGCGCGTAAATGGCTTTACGCTCTTTATCCGTTAAAATGCTAAATAGATACCTCCACATTTTAATTACCCGCCCTGAAAATTTCAGTTTGATATCTTCCGTGTAGGCAAAGCAGTCATCTTAAGAAGGCAGTGGATGATAGGCAGTTGTCACCTTGTTTACTGCATATAGGTTATGTGTCAACTGTGAGTTGCATTTTGTGTTAAGTTTTGTGATATAATGACTGAAAAGTGGTAATGAATCGGAGAATGACTTTACAGACAAAAAGAAGAGAAGAAACAGTGGGGAAAGTTAAGAAACAAGAAAGTAATGCTCGTGGGCGTAAAACAATTAAGCCTGTAGGTCGATGTTGTTCAAAAGAGTGTAGTGCAATAGTGACAGACGAGATCCAAGAAACAATATTCAATCTCTTTTAACGTTGTGGTGATAAATCTCAACAGAATGCATTTCTCTCAGGATGTGTGGAGAGAAATTATGTTAATGAAGTAACCAAGCTGCCCAAAACTAAGAACAGAGAAAATATATGGGTTCATTCATTTTCTGACCATGGTTGTAAAGTGCCTGTCTGCAGAAATTTGCTCCTTGGGGAGCTGAACATTTCTGAAAAGCGTTTAAGAACTGTGCAGAAGGAGGTTCTCCAAGGTGATAGCTTTGAAGAAAGACGAGATAAGCATGAAAACAGAGAACATAAAATAGGTAAGGAGATTCGGGAGTGTATTAAAGAGCATTTAGTAGCATTTCCTCATGCAAATTCACATTATGCAGCATCAAAACCAAACGTTATATTTTGAAAACCCAAATTTAAATATCGTGATGTTATTCACCCTCTTTAAAGAGTGCTGCCGGGAAAAATATGGTAGTCAAGTTAATATGAAACGTCACGCATATTATAAGTTCTTCAAAACACTAAACTTTGCATTCAGGCATCCTAGGTCAGACATTTGTGACTTTTGATCTGAAACTATTACAAGGCTTAAATGAGAAGAAAACAAGGAGCTCGAACGTAGATTAGAGTTGCACAAACAATCTGTTGAGGCCTATTATGCAGAAGAAAAAGAAGTTTATTGCACATCGTAAATCAGATGACAATATACTGTACTTAGAATTTGATTATGCACAAAACATTCCATTAATAAAACTGGTGGTGCATGCACAGTTTTATAAACGACTCCTCTGGAGTCACGTTTTTAATGTACACTATCATATTGATGGTTCAAGTGCTTTTTGCTATTTTATGGAGTTCGAAGATAAGAAGGATCCTAACTTTGTTTGCTCATTCCTCTATGACTTTATATTCAAGAAGCTTGAAGACTTCAAGAATATTATTAGGAAAATATATAATTTTTTCTGATGCTGCAGGAGGGCAAAACTAAAACTTTGTTACGATCGGTTTTTGCACATGGTTAGCAAAAACACTTGGAATACGAGTATCACACATTTTCTAAGTACGTGGCCATTCATGTAGTCATTGTGACCGGAATTTTAGCATTTATGGAAAAAGTTGAAGAAAAGGGAAACTGTATATTCAAAGGAAAATTATATCCTAGTCCGTAAGCAATGCAAAGAGAAACCAGAGCCATTTCAAGTCATTGACAGACGTGAGGTTATTAAAGACTGGAAGAAAAGTTTAATGGACTTCTTCCTATCAAAGCTATACGGGAAATTTCGTTTTCAGTTGGTCATTTGTAAGGATGCTCTTTGGCAGTGATGCTTCAAAATTATATTTGAAGGTCTTTGTACCTTTCAAGTTCATTAAGAAATCATCAAGACTCCCTGAAGACATTTTATTTTTGTCATTAACAGAGAAACCAATTGTAGCAGCGGCAAAGTTAAGGGACAATCAAGACCTGTTGCCCTTCCTTCCAGATACAGTAAAAGATTGGTATAACGAACTTCTACAGAAACAGTGAAGAAGCTACTGATCATGGTAATGAGCATATATTTTTGTTAATGTATAGTTTAACTGGATAATAAAATAATAAAAGCAGTGCTTCGACTCAAATGTTATGATATTTTGTAAAAGTGTCATGGTTTGATGGAAAAAGGGCGTAAACCGCTCATTATATTTTGGATAATATATCACGAATAGAAGAAATATCTTCAGTTGTAAGGAATGATGCTGTATGTTAAGAGTATCGTCTAAGACAAAATTATTACATTATTTAAATATCATTGTTTTTCAGTAAGATATAAATATGCAAATCTTCTACTCACTTTTACCAGAAATGCATTCTTCGGACTTACACACATAGTCCAACAAACTCTACAATTTGTATTTTGCAGGCAGAAATCATAAGTATTGGCATGAAATTTGTCATGGGAGATTGTAGCATTGGAACTCAATCAAGATGGCTATACAAAGAAGAAAAGTTCTAAACGTAAGGAATGAGGACCATTGATCAACAGAAAGATACAGAAACTGAGCACGGCATGGAAAGGCAAGATAGCTTAAAATCAAGTTTTATTCTTGAAATATATGTAAAGTAAGGACAAACATTTTGTGTTCTCAGCAGGATGTCAAGACAGCACTTAATTTGCGCCCACATACTCTCCCAAGAAAAGTAGTGGTAGTCCATATATTTTATGAAGAGACTACGACTGACGCTCCATTAACTCTTCTTTTTGCCCCCTCGCGTACAGCTGTCAGTGGCTGATGATATCGCTGAGAGCGGGAAAATAACCCATACAAACTTACGTGTAAAGTCGTTGTTGAAACAGTTGAATCATAGTTTTGTGGATTTCTTCCACAACTGTCTATTTGAAGTAAATGCTACGACACGACACGAAAGAAATTTGGAAACCATAATTACCTTTCGTATTTTTCTTAAAATTCTTGGCTGTTCAGCATGTCGTCACGTAAAATGTGTACCAACGTTTCACCCTGTATTGGCAGTGACCTTCATCAAACACATGCCTGATTAAGTTTACTTTCATTAGTGTCTGAATTGTCGGTACATTATTTTACAACGTGAAGCTCTCCACAACCCAGAAGAATTTTATGAATATTTACTCTGTCTGCGAAAGCATACGAAGTTACCTTTTTTATTTTATTCTTGCGTTTAACCTTACTAGTTTAGCAAAAATTTGCACTTGATCTTCATACAGCGTCATGTGACGAAGGCCAGATACTGCAATTTTTTTAAGAGAACGTGCAAGACATTGTCAATACGTGAAACTCTAATAGTAATGACAAATTCAATAGGGTCTAATGTAATTAATATCTTAATAGCATCAGTATACAGGTACATGCTTTGAGGAATGATAGTATTAGCGGTTCTGACAACCCTTTGTGTCCGCACTGTGCCGTCGTCGATTCGGATTTGCACCTCCTGACATGTGCTGTGACAGCCAGATGCTGGGATCTTGTACAATGTATGCTGGCGCTCCTGTTGCGACGACAGCCACAGTCTGTCACACCAAACGAACTCCTACAACGAGATACCACTTACGTTCCCAGTGCAAGAACGAACGTCGTCAACTGGCTGAAGGGCATGGTGCTATATTACATTTTACAAGCCGCACCCGATAACGATCTGGACTTGTGGGTCCACCTGAAAACGACTCGTGAGGCGTTCCACCACCATGCATTCTACCGCACACGACTATCAAACTATTTAGGCGCATTACTCGAGGATCTTCCTGCCCATTGGGGCGTTCCGAGTACTAGAAGGCACACTTAAAAATGATTCACGACTCACGATTTATCCTCAGAAGCAAACGTTTTAGGGGGAGTCCCCCTTACATTCATTACGCGAAGACGACTCGGAAGCTTATGGTGGCGGTAGTAGGATCCCATTATATATATATATATATATATATATATATATATATATATATATATATATATATATATGTGTGTGTGTGTGTGTGTGTGTGTGTGTGTGTATATATATATATAAAAAACAAAAGAAATACATAAGAAATGTATATAGATGTATACGTATAAATAAGTGAATTTGATCTAATAAAGTTCTCTAGATCCTATCGAACCCCTTTCCTTTCCATGGCGCTGGGAGGGCGGGAACGGGACATAGAGGCCAGGCCTCGGAAGACGACCCCTGCCCTCTTTGCGCCCGACCCTTCTCTCTGGCACTTAAAAAAAAAGGAACTTCATGTGGACATATCCGCTATTGCGAATGCTTTCTGAAACAGAACACATTTAATATCACTTTTGCACGTTTTTCTTGAATAACTCGAAGACCGCTCCCTCGAGCATAACGAGTCGCAGTACAAAATCGAAGCACGTTAGATTTCCTGCAGAAAAAAGATCCTATTCGGTTTTAGCTCTAAGACTGATAATTTGCGTGAAGAGAGTCCAAGAATATTGAAAATCTCGCGCGACGCTCCTGTGCTGTTGCTTAGGTAGTTTCTGTCGGCCAGTTTGATATAGTCTCCTGACTTGATAGACCACAGGTATTCTGTATCGAACTGTTGGTCGCAAATTACTGTGCACTACTGCTGCAAATAATGACAATGTACTGAGTATTACATAAAATAAATAACAATTTTAATTAAACGTGTCCTGTCTCGGAAACCATTCGGAATAGAGTAAGCGTCCATATGGAGCTTTTTGTTCAGAATCGCCAATCCTGTCACAACTCCAAGCATGTTCCTTTCCTTCCAGTTACCCCGCATTTCTAAGTTCGTCACTGATACAGGTTCTCGAAACGTTGTAAGTGGGCCTTAGCGCGACAGCTGGCGCTCATATTCGAGTCTGCCAGTTTACATTTTTGAGCATCTTCGTGGTGCTCTCCGGTTACTTAAAAAAAACCTGCAACCGTTCGCGTTGCCATTCTTTGTACATGTCTATAACGTATCGTTTCTTGGCCACCGAAGTGTTTCGCTATTTAAGACGCCTCACCTAGTGCTCGCTTATTGGGAGAAAGGTGCTTTTGTTCGGCTGAAGATGATGGGTTGGAATTTCCATAATCCTCCTAAAGGGATAATGGATCAGGTCGAATGGGCTCATCTCAATGGCGAGTGTTTCCAATGACGGACTATTTCTTCCAACAGCCGCCGGGGAAATTCTAAAAGCCTTCGCAGGAAGCAGCGCCGTACAGCAGCGGAGTGAATGCAGCTACTGAGTCTGTCTGGCCGAAAGGCCATTAATTTAAATAATTTTGTGGAGCGGTTTGGAGCTCCCGAAATTCAGGTGTGGGCCAGCGACCCGTTGGGATCAGTGAAGTGGCTACTCGTGGGTCCCCTGTGGCGAGTTTGTGTTTTAAAGTGCTTGTCATTCCGAAAGTCAAGAGTCAGTGGCCGTTCATAATCAGTGACGCTACGTTTCTCGTATGGAATACTATAGAGCATTGGAAAGTGTGTTCCCGTGTGCGGCCGTGGAATTCGCCTGACGTATTTTGCTTCTATTCGCCTCAAGTGAGGCGAGTGAGCGTGCATCTGTTCTCTAGAAACATGTCTCAGTCTAGAGAATGCAGCCATTCGCTAGTTGGAGGTTTCACTGTGCGCGTGTAGGTCACACGAAATTATCGAGTGACCCACGGTTCGTCAACCAACCAATCTACTGTTTGAGTCATGACTGGTATATCAAGTGAGCCACGAAGGTACTGGGACAGGTACCAATACTAAAGGTTCCAGGGTTAGAGCAACCATATCATTTAAGAACACAAATCAGACTAATTATCTTATATAGGGCGACTTGTCCAGATTAATCATCAATCATCGTTCATCAAGCCTTCGTTCGGGGTTTCACTAGACATCGACCTGGTTTAAGTAGGTAGGCTTTATTGCTTCACATCCAGTATACCGCTGGTAGGTGGATGTTACTGACAGCCCAGAGGCTACACTGATGAGAGTACAAGTAACACTGACTGGCAGTCGTCGATTAAACGAGATGCCTAATCGGCAATAGATATCAAATACATTTTCGTACTCTATAGGAAAACTCTTCCTAATCACCCTGCCCAACACGTTTGAGAACGTAACTACAGCGCAATAATTAAACTTAATCTGGCCACGAGGAGTTAATTCTTTCTAAGAAGACAAGGTTCGGATAAAGTACTGAAATTACCCACTACTTAATCATCAGGGGAGAAACCCGTTGTTACTGTTGCTCGGGGTTGTTGTTTTGGAATTACTGTATACTTTTATGACACCACAAAGTGATCAACAATAGACGTTGGTTAAATATGTCATCCCAGTAATGATTAATGACATAGTGGCTTGTGGCTTCCCTAAAACCTTATTTTCTAAGTTTGACGAACATGGTCTTAAACTGATAAATCAGTATAATATTCATTAATCAAGCTAAAATGTTACTATTTGAATTGTTAGAAAGAGAGAGAGAGAGAGAGAGAGAGAGAGAGAGAGAGAGAGAGAGAGAGAGAGTGGGAGAGAGGAAAAGGACCGCAGCTTAACATTCGTCAGTAGTTTCGCATATCGCTCACAGCAAAGTTCGAAGAAGCAAACCTTGGTCTTACCCTTAATCCATGCTAATAAGTCCGATTCCATGAATATTTATCAATGGACCATACAAAACAGTTTAATCAACATTTAAACATTCTGCACCCAAAAATGCGCCTCCAAGCTTTATTCTTTTATCTAGTTACGTTTAATCAAAGACCATTACTAATAGCTGTCAGCCATATTACATCAGTTTTCAAAATAATATCAATATCTATAAGTGACATACATTAAGACTTGCACACGTGGGCCAATCTGGCTCTTAGCGACAGTACTGAATTAACCTCTGCGATATGCTTCACTTGAAGCCGTTCATAATTAACCATTTTTATTAGACGGATACTTTTCTATTTCTACCGACAGATCACCAATTGTTTCTTCTATAAGCTTAATGAGATCACTCTACAGCTTACTTTACGATTAGTTAAGTCACTAAACAAAACTCTCAAAGTCAGTGATCAATCCAAATTATGACGACCAAAAATCCAAATTCCATGCAGACATGAATATTTTTCCCCGGCAGATCTGAATCGACTTAGGCTACGTAAGAATTCTGTACCACAGCTGTAACCTTACTCACGGTAGCAGTGGTTCCTGCTTGTACCGTAACGCATAGAACACCACTTGGAACCATTTAGGCTAGTAAATGAACAGCGTTTACCACACTTTTGACAGTTAATGTATCTTTGCTTCTGGCCGTCTCGTCGTCGGATAGCGGCCAGCTCTTTGACAGCCCCTCAGCAACTTTCCCGAACGGCATCACGGCGTCTGATCATCTTTGGTCTCTCACAACTTATTCTTTGTACAAGATCGTATATACAACAAACATGTAACATCTTCAAACTAATAATTACCATTCTACTGAGTAAAAACACCTTATAAACGCTGCTTTGTCACACCATAATCACTTGAAGCCAAATAAATCTTAATCACCTTCCATTTCAAACTAGCACATTACCAGGTGGTGTTGTATAAAAGGGACGGACTTTACTAGGACTGACTGATACCAAATAAAATAATTTGAAACTTCCTCACCGATTAAAATTGTGTGCCGACCCGGGACTCGAAGCCAAGACCTCTACCATTCACGGACAAGAGCACTACCAGCGGAACCATAAGGGAGCGCTAGTTCCGGAGGTTTCACAGGAGAACATCCCCGAAGTCTGAGAGGTAGGGGATAAAGTATTGGCGGAAGCGAAGCACTGAGGAGAGATCGTGAGTCGTTCACCGGTATCTAAGATCCCCGTGAAAGGTAAAGTCGCGCTTTCCAGTGCCGGTCCAGCACACATTTTGAATCTGTCAGGAAGTTCCGTATCACCGCACACTCCGCTGCAGAGTGAAAAATTAATTCTGGAAATTTCATTTATTCCCGTGCTAATTTGAGAGTGATTTATTAGCGACATTTTCCAAGTTGACTTTACAGGGTGTTCCCGTTTTGTTGTTATGGTACATATCGACGGCGGTTGCTAATAGGCGGTTAACTTAACTCCGTCCAAACAGGCCATGAAGGCCCAACGATACCGACAGGCTGCCGTGTCATACTGAGACCACAGGTGTCACTGAAGGCGGATATGGAGGGGTATGTGGTCAACACCACACTTTCCTGGCCGTATGTCAGTTAACGAGACCAAAGCCGCTACTTCTCAAGCAAATATCTCCTCAGTTTGCCTCACAACGGCTGACTGCACACCGCGCTAATAGGCAGTTGAACATTACACACATCCGTGCCCGGGCAGGATTCGAACCTGCGACCGTAGCAGCAGCGCGGTTCCGGACTGAAGGGCCTCAACGGCCGACAAACAGTGGACATATTACAGCCAAGCAATCCCATCTCCGAATCTTTCCTGAAAGCAGTTACGTAAATACTGGGCTCTTAATTATTGACTTTTGGGTTTTGAATTTCAACCCTGTTATGCAGAACCCTGTTGTGCCGACCCTTATTTATATTTGTTGGGTAATGTAGCGGTGCAGCTATTATCCGTGTCCCCGGAACAGTACGTTGCTTATTTTGTCTCATGTACCGTACCCCGCCAAGAGTACGTGGATTCAGACCAGACTACGGAAGATTCGAGTTACGGACGAAAGGAACATTTCTATTCAATATGCCCTGCTAGTCTATGTCGTAGAGTCCCACAGACTTGAGAAAATTTCTACGATGGGTAGCACGTTTGTTTCTTAACCACTTTTTTCAGATGACTGGGTGTTGTGTGCTGTCCTTAGGTTAGTTAGATTTAAGTAGTTCTAAGTTCTAGAGGACTGATGACCATAGGTGTTAAATCTCATAGTGCTCAGAGCCATTTGAACCATTTGAACCACTTTTTTCATAACAACGTAACGAAGTAAATAGGCGGGTAAAGTAGGAAATGAAAATATACGAGAAGTATAGAGTGAGAGACGGAGTTTAAGAAATGATATAGGGACTTGAGTCCACTTTGTAGGTGCTGGAAGGGACAGTTAGACTGAAAAATCAGAAGGCATTCCACAATTACAGAATAAAGAAAACCTATATCATCATATTTTGTGCAACTTGGCACGCAGCAATCAAAAGATTTTAAAAAAATAAGATCTCAAAAAAGAATCTAAATTTCTGGTAGTTCGTTGTCAACTCGAATGGAGAGGAAGACAAGCAGACAGTTTCGGGTGCAAAAACAGTGTAATTGTTTCCATGACGACGACGTTCGGTGTTTCCAGCAGACGAGAGGGTTGAAAGCTGGAGGAGCACCAGGCGAGTGGCCACTCCAGCGACAGACACTAATTTCCTGGCCGCCTCGCGCAGGCCGCTGGAACGCGCCCCTGGCTGGCGGGCTGGCTGCCGTGGTTTCTGGAGAGCGGTTCCAGCCTGGAGGCAGCTTCCCACTGCTCCACAGCAGCGAGGGAGCTCGACCGAAACGCAGATACGCTGCCAACAGATCCCGCTCCTTACACTACTGCGATACTCTGGGCTCATGCACAGTGATTCTGTATTGCGACGAAACCCTTCTTTTCGTTGGGAATTCCTGTCCCTTGGAAGAATGTACTGGGTTCTTCTACATCTACATCTACATAAATACTCCGCAAGCATATCCTATGTGGAGGAGAATGCCTTGTACCTGTTCCACTCTCCAGTGGTGCGAGTGAAAAAACCGCCTTGTGTCTCTGGGAGAGCAATGATTTCTCATGTCTTGTTTCCGCTGTCCTTACACGAAATGTACGTTGGTGACAGTAAAATCATACTGCAATCAACCGCAAATGCCGGTTCTTTAAATTTTTTCATAGTGTTTCGCGAAAAGTTCGTCAACCCTCCATTAGTTTCTGTATAATTTCTCGAAGCATCTAAGTAATACTCGCATGTTGATTGCCTACCAATAGCAAACCTAGCTACACTTTCCTAGAATTCCCACCCACCCCCCCCCCAAAAAAAAAGAAACTGACCATTCACCTTCTGCACTACCACCATAATGTGCTCTTTCTATTTCATGTCACTTTGCAACATTACGCTTAGATATTTTATAGAAGTGACTCTGTCAAGAAGCACACTACAAATAGTCGAACATTACAGGATGCTTTTGCTACTCATTTGTAACATCTTACGTCTCTCTACAGTTAGAGAAAACTGCCATTCATCACGTCAAATAAAAATTCTATCTAAATCCTCCTCCTCATACTCCGACGACACTTTCCCGTTCACTGCAGTGTCATTAGCAAACAGTCGCTGATTGTTGCTCGCCCTGTCCGTCATATCGTTTAGATATAAAGAGAACAAGGACGCTTCTGTCACACTTCCCTGGGGCACTTGTGGCAACTCCACATCTGCTCTTTCCAGCATGAAAACTCCCTTAGCCTTCGTGATGGATTTATTAACTTTGGTTTCGTCTCTGTGACTACACCATGATGATCAATACCTTTCTCTGTAGGGACACTCTCGATAAGGTCAGGTCTGTTTGTAACTACAAGGTCTGAAATATTTCCATTCGTGTGACTTGCAGAACTATCTGCTCAAAAAAGTTTTCGGAAAGTGTGTTCACATCTACTTTTTTCTACACCACCTGCGTTGAATCAATAGATGTCCCATTTTAAACTTGGTTGGTTAAAGTCATTTCCAGCTAATATCGTATTATTGGAGTAGTTCCGAAGTACTGAGCTAAACTTTCTTTCAATGATTTTACAACCGCTATGGTGTAATCGGGTGGACGATAAAAACATCTGATGGTCAATTTCAGTTCACCTAGGCGGATTACTCGAGTCTATGTAACTTCGCGGTGAGACCCAATTTCGACATCATCAGACACAACATTATGGTCGATTATAATGAACACTACCCCCCCCCCCCCCCCAACCTCCACTATTGAGCCCAACCTGGCTTTTCGATGTATGTCCCATGCCTCACTAAGTACTTCTGAGCTTCCTACTTTGCCTTTCATCCAGTTCGCAGTGTACAACTTGAGCGAAACAATGGAGGGCAGTATATTCAGGGACTTCATTACGAATGCTGCGCCTAGCCTAAAAAATCCCCTCGTGCACTCCACATATTGTCTGCTAACTTTGGGTAATGAACACTTCGTCTATTAAGAGGCACCCTCCAGCCACAGCACAAGTCCAGAGATCTACAGCCGAGACTGTCAGAGAATCGACAGAACCTCCTGCTAATGTCCTCCACTCAGCTCCAAACCAAAAGGCCCAGACCAATTCCGGATATGGTACCGCAAATTGTAAGCTCTGCCATCACCCAGTGAGCGGAGCGAGTACCCTTCTTGCATCTGGTTAGGCAGCCGACCTAAGTGTGATGTATGTGACTATCATCTGTCATTCCTAGCGTTTATCCCGAAGTATGAGGTGTGCTGTGTTTATGGTTTGGTAAATTAATTCAGTATTAACTTTGTGGCCGTATACCCATCCCATCGCTTCGATCGTCAGTTATCCTAAGTGGTGAAAGTAGTGCGCGCCACCTGTCTGTTAACTGTGTAAACATTGCTCTTTGATTTATCTTATTTTAGTCGCCTGTATTTCGTATTTTGTGAGATACAGATAGCCTACCAGTCCAACATTTGCGAAACTGAGTATGATACTGAACCGTGAAAATTTACTTTTCTTAAAGAATTTACGTTACTTACTAGCGATTCATCAAGAACAATAACACACAATGTGAGCGTGGAAGTAGTTGCCAAGGAATAACTGATGGTAATGTATGTCGGTATGTTTCTCGTATCCTACTATATCAGTGGCTGGATTTTAGCCAAACTTCTCTGGAAAGAAGTGCTATGGGGAAAGAATTACTTCTTACTGGTGTGACGGGCGTAGTGGAAAAGGGGTAACAAGGATACTGAGAGAGCGGAGGAGAAGATGCGCAAAGGGTGAGGGAAGGTGGAGATAGACAGCGAGGGGCAGCAGAGGGACAGAGGGGAGAGTAGGAGATGAAGAGAGAAAGTTGGGCGCAGGGGGTGGACAGAGATATGGTAGGGGTGGTGATGGACAGAGAGAATGAAGGGTCATGAAAAGGGCAGGGCGAGAGGAGGAAGGGACGTATGGAATATATGCGACTTACAAGTACGCTGCCGAAGTTGCAGGTGGAAAGCTAGCTAACAATAATAAAAGGTGAAATGACCGTCGTTACTGTCCATGAAAATTGGCTCCAAGTCAGAAGTGTGTGATCGATGCAGCAACCAAAATCTTCGATCATTTACTGAATGATATGAAATATGTAACACATAGCAGAGCTAAATTTGTTAATAACCTGAAAAAGTTATTTTATTTGTGGTATGTGAACCCATTTGCATATGGTCCGCATGTGGCCATACTTAAATACCAATGAATATTCTGTAAACTGACACGTTCCCCCTGTAAAGTGATCCACGGAACATATGACTAAGGAACTAAGTTGGACAAGTTCTTGTGAGGTAAAGGAAAACAAAGAAATCAAACAAAAATCATTCGGTCACCATTTACAACCAGAGGTACATCTCTACAAGGTCTAAAATCCAATACAATAGCCTCCTGTGTGGTAATTAACATCCTTCTTCCACTGTACTAGTGAGCTGTTGTACACTACAAGATCTGCCCGTAGAATGAAAGAGCACTATGAATACGTATTAAAAAACCATTCCGAAAGTGCTATTTCATTGATATTTCCCTCAAAAATCTGAAAAATGTGGTGTTGAAATTAAAGTATAGCGTGTTTAGACGTTACATGCACACCTGTCCACGAGAGGAAAAATATCAGGTTCTTACAGTTGTAAAATATTCCTTCATTTGCTTGGGATCTGCAACGTTACAATCAGTCGCTATGCTTCGAGTTTCACTAAATGGATGTGGGGTAAACGAATGCAAACGAACTTCGTAACGGCGGGTACACTCGCTATGACGTCGGAGAGCAGTAATTACGTTGCGCAAGCGTAGCGTTGCACTGATTACAAACGCCTGCTGTGCAACTAATACGGAAGATACAACTACCGGAGTGCGCGCCTCTGAACTGACCGTTGTTGAAACTCGTAAGGTAGATTATGTTATCGAACACGGAGGTGTTGCCGGTAAACACAGTTCTGACGAAGAGTAAGCGAAAACGAGAGCTCTCTCCTGTGCTTCAGAGCGTAATGTTTCGTACCAAAATGGTATTCCCATAGCGTGAGCTGTATGTGACCAGCGTGGAGACGAAAATTGCCTTCGGCGTTTACATTAGCACGCCACACAGACATACATACCGCACGCGGCGGCCACCGCAATTCCTCCTTTTTTTCATTCATTTCGAAGCGGCGAGGTGCGGGAAACAAATTAGATTGTCAGCCGGCGGACGTCAGTCGCTTGTTTTTCGGACATGCGCGGGGAATGTTGGCGAGGGGGGGGGGGGGGGTGAGAGGGAGGTGGGAAGGGGAGGGGCGAATGCGCTGGGCGACTGCCATGATGGATGGGTGCACGCGGTCAGCTGTTGCAATTACGGGCCTTGTCTACGTGTGTACGTGTGCGCGAGGCGCGGCCGGACGTGCAAACAGAGCCGCCTGTTTACGCGCAAACACACGTGCCGTTTCCATAGTAAATGACGAGCGAGCCGCCCAGGAGAAACGCGGCCGCCTCGTCGCCCAAGGAGCGGCTCGCCGGTGATTCGTTCTCCGTCGATGAATTCTGACAACGCAACTGCCGTTGAGCAGAACAGTGGTGGCCGAAAGAATTGCAGCAGGACGGTCAGCACCGTGCTCGCTTACGAGGGCGACGTGAGAAGTTCTAGGCCTTGCAATATGTCTCTTGCCTAAGAAATGTACTTTCGACGTCGTCCCCTTTCTTTCGTGAGTGACAGCAATGTATTAGTAAGAGTTGTTGAACGGGAGCTGGCAGGGGTGGCCGAGCGGTTCTAGGCGCTACAGTCTGGAACCGCGTGGCCGTTACGGTCGCAGGTTCGAATCCTGTTTCGGGCATAGATGTGTGTGACGTCCTTAGGTTAGTTAGGCTTAAGTATTTGAGTTCTAGGGGACTGATGACCTTAGAAGTTAAGTCCCATAGTGCTCAGAGCCATTCGAACCATTTTGTTGAACGGGATGGATGCTGCCTTGAAAACAGTAGATAAAATTAGAAAAATAGAAAAGTAAAAGTAACTGATTACAGTCAAATTATGTGACGTGATGCTTTGAGGGACAGAAAATTTGGAAATTTGTGGTAAGATCTTATGGGATCAAACTGCTGAGGTCATCGGTCCCTAAGCTTACACACTATTTAGTCTAACTTAAACTAACTTACGCTAAGGACGACAAACACACCCATGCCCGAGGGAGGACTCGAACCTCCGACAGAGGGCACCGCGCGGACCATGACAAGAGGACCTAGACCGCACGGCTACCCCACGCGGCGAGTCAGAAAATCTGACGTGAAAAGTGGTAGACGAATTTTGTTATTTGGACAGCAAAATTGCTACCAACCTTAGAAGCCAGGAGGATACAAAATAAAGACAGGCAATTGCACCAAAAATTTCTTCTGAGAAGAGAAGTATGCCAAGATTAAAAATGCACTGAGCGGCCAGAAATCATGGGAAAGCTCTGTGATTCGAGTCAGTCTTTGGCTGCTGCAGCCATGTGGTGCCTTTGTATCCGTACATTCCTCGTCTAAATGGGTTCAGGACGCCTCACATTCAAATCATTGGCGATCAAACTAGTAATAGACCACAGCGTACTTCTCTGCGTAGGCAAAGGCGAAACACTCTGTCTTCTGACAGACTCAAAAGTGTTGATATTTTAGCAACGCTTGTGAAGTCATAGTATTTTTAAATTTTGTATTAACTCATTCTTCCACCGCGACTTGTTAGAAAAACTTCATAACTATAAATTAAAACCGACAATTGTTGAAGTTTAAAGTTTTAATTTATTTCGTTATCTGCTTTCGGCTTAGCGGACCATTATCATATATGTACTATCGGTAAAGAGAAATAAATCAGGTCCTAAGAAGACTACATGAAAATACATTCCGTTTCCAATCATAAGCTATCCTCACCACTATTTGGCGCAGTGATGTGTTATGCGTGGTTTAGTGCCAAATTGTGCGACAAAAGATAATCTTTTATGATCGTAAGCCAAGTTTGTTTTTGATTAGAAACTTTAAAGCAATCGTGTACTTACAAGTAGGCGGCAACGTGCAAGATAACCAAAAATATTTCCCCAGCACCTGTAAATCATCACGTGTAAAATAACAAAAGTATCTAATTTTATGTATGAAGTGTTCGTGTGAGTGTCTTACAACCTCTTCTCGAAATTTATTTGGAATCCAAAATCTTCCTTTACATGCCTTTTACGAAAACAATACTGAATAGAATATAAAGGTTGTATCATAATTAATGGCGTAAACGCATACAGTTGAAAGTACACGATACTAGAAGCGAAAAGAGTCTCAGCAAACATAGGGTCGAAAATGCATGCCTTAAGAGTTACGAGAAATGTTCCGTCTTTCATACTGTGAAGCAAATCTCTTTTTACTATCCATATTTTGGGAATTAGTAGTATGAACAAAAACAAGAAAAAAATGTCCGGTAAACATGTGCTCTAAGATGCATACTTTACGAGCTATGAGAATGTGCTCATCTTCGCTACTTGCAAACATAACTCTTGTAATGAACAATCGCTCATAACTTTTAAGGTATGCATTTTAGAGCAACATTGCATAAAATATTACATATGTATTGTTATTCAAAGAGGTCCATGATTATTTCAGCCAGAAGTGGACTGACAAGGGGACCGCGCCCACACGTCATCTCCGATTTCGTCAAAATTTACGATGTATACAGGACATGGCCAGAACTGAAGGTGACAGAAATGGGAGCTTCAGATATCCAACCGTTAAAAAGACAATATCATTTTTGGTCCGAGTTGGGCGGCGCACTGTATTGGGATGGTTGGGGGACGACTCCCTACGCGCTATCCTTTTTTTTTCGGTTTGTACGTCATTTACACTCAAAATAATCCGAGGTAAAGAATTATACAGGGTGTATCATAATTAATGTCGTAAACGCATACAGATGAATGTACACGATACTAGGAGCAAAAAAGTCTCAGTAAACATAGGGTCGAAAATGCATACCTTAAGAGTTACGAGCAATTTTTCATATTCGATACTGTGAAGCAAATCTCTTCTACTGTAAGGTCTTTGCTTTCCACATTTTGGGAAGTAATAGTATGGCCCAAAACAAGAAAAAATGTCTAGTAAACATTTGCTCTAAAATGCATACCTTAAAAGTTACGAGCAATTGTTCACTAGAAGAGTTGTGTTTCCAAGTAGCGAAGATGAGCACGTTTTCATAGCTCCTAAGGTGTGCATGTTACAGCACATGTTTACTGGACATTATTTTCTTGTCTTGGTTCATAATACTACTTCACAAAATGTGGAAAGCAAAGACCTTGAAGTAGAAGATATTTGATTCACAATATCGAAGATGAAAAATTGCCCGTAACTCTGGAGGTATGCATTTCGACCCTATGTTCAATGAGACGTTTTTTGGTTCCAGTATCGTGTACTTTCAACTGTATACATTTATGCATTAATTATGATACACCCTGTATAATCTACTGATTAGTTTTTTCGTAAAAGGCATGTAAAGGAAGATTTTGGATTCCAAATAAATTTCGAGAATGGGTTGTAAGACATACACGAGCACTTCATACATAAAATTAGATACTTTTGTTATTTTATACTTGATGATTTACAGGTGCTGGGGCCACATTTCTGGGTATCTTGCACGCTGCCACTTACTTGTAAGAACACGATTGCTTTAAACAAACTTGGCTTACAATCATAAAAGATTATCTCTTGTCACACAATTTGGCACTAAACCACGCATAACACATCACTGCGCCAAATAGTTGTGAGGATAACTGGTGATATGATATCGAACGTATTTTCATGCAGTCTTCTGAGCATGTGATTTCTTTCTCCGTCTCTACAAGGGCAGATTAGAAAATTCAAATTCTGGAACTGACGACAGAAATAAACATAGCATGGTTGGACTAGTGGTAAGGATGTGGGGAGAATCACTTTAACTTGGCTCTGCGGCACTCTTTCTTCATCTTAGAAAATCTCGTCGTATAATCGTGGATTTCTTTGTCTCCCCCATGAGACAATTAAGAAATTTCTTCTCCTGCAAATAGGGTTTAATCATATCAGATAGAATATATTCAGAATTATGTCGATTTATTCGCAGTGCAACCAAAATAAAAATAAATTTTCCCATAGGGACTGGAACCGACGAACCTCGCATTACCGTACTTTACTCGCTACGCCCGTTGCGCCAGCCGCTGCTGCTCCTTGGAAACCACGTTTCCATAAGTGACTCATGCCTCATCGGCCCCGCACCGAAAATGCTATTCTTTCTAAGCGCTTGGCCATCTGGAACTCCCACTTCTGTCTCTTTTATTTCGGTCCGAAACCTAGATGTATAATAAATTTGGACGAAGTCGGTGATAACGTGTAGGCGCGGTCCCCTCGTAAGTGGAGATCCCATTGTCAAGGCTTCTACCTGTTTACTCAAATTCCCTTAAATTTCTGCTTCATTCTATTGCCCTGTTTTTGTCTCATATCTCTTATTTAATTCTGACTGGCTTTGTACAGAATATATTTCTTTCTCTTATTGTATGCACATGTTCTCTACAATAAGAGAAATTCTTCATATCATTGATATGTATTTCTATGTTTTTCCATTTGGAATTGTCAATTATATCTTTTCGTATGTTTCTGTAATACCCCTGCAAAATATTAATCAATAAACTTGTAGTAATTTTATTTTATCAGGACTGGTAATTTAAATTGTTGTTTGGGCTATAAGATTGTTTTATCAAATGTACTTCTGTTTAGTGTAATTCTTTCATAATGTTCTCCTACTCCTCTTTCACTCATTTGCGCGTACTGACATAGACACACACACACACACACGCACGCACGCACGCACGCACGCACGCACGCACGCACTTTTTATTTTCGGTATTAAGTGTTTCCGATGTTCAGATTTGTACAATTTATATTTATTTATTATTATTTTGATATACTTCCCATTACGTTCTCAAAGATAATCAAAGATAATAATAAGTCTGTATAATGCCTTGTAAGCCGAAAACCATTTCACGAAATAAATTTATACCGTAGAATATCCACAGTTTAATGCTTTTCATTTACAACTGTAGAGTTTATTCTGGTGCTTGGTACATGTTACTCTTTTCTTCTTTCGCAATACGCCTGTTGTTCTCAACGGATCTCAACAACACGGAATGCTCTCTGTGCTTGGGAGCATGAAAGACTCGTAGTTAAGTATTTAAACTGCGTAACTGATTAAAGTAGTTCACACCAACAAGAAAGCCAGTTACATCTTATAAACTGTCTCCTGGTCTAAGAATGGTTGAAGGTTTAGAAATATATTTTATGCATCCCCTGAAAACAGCTCACACTTCCGGAAACAGCCGTTACGAGCGTCGTCTTCTTTTTCTTCTTCAAAATTTGCTAGATCTGTAGATTTTTCGTTTGCAAATCCCGCCTTCTCGCTATGTCCCCTGTTACGTTGAGAGCTTGTGTAGTGAGCTGGGTGTACTGTGGCCTTGATCTCATTACAGTCTAATTACGCAGGATTTCTTGTCAGTTTCCTTTTTTTCGTGATGAAAGGATGACGTGAACACAGCTGTCCAATAACTCGATCTTTCCTCTCAGCTGTCCAATAACTCGATCTTTCCTCTCCTGTGTTCTAGCAGACTTATGCTTTACTCACTTGTCTGTCCGTGCGATGTTTAATATTTTTCGATGTTAGTAGTGGTTTTCCTTTATTAAAAGACATTTAGCAAGAGGAGTACCGCATTTAATCTCCTTGCAATATTATATATTCCTTACATTGTGCCAAAATGGGGGCGACCTGCAGTGTAACAAACTCGAAGAAAAGCTTTAAGAAGCCAAGATCGGTAGTAAAGTATTTATTTCGATGACCGATTTCGGAAACACTATGTTACTATCTTCGGATCTGTAGTGTAGAGACAGTAGTTGACAGGGAAACAGGCTTAAAAGTCAAGTATAACGATGTACTAAAATAATTGTCCATAAACTTGGGAAAATAACATAATGTTGTTTGTTGTTGTTGTGGTCTTCAGTCCTGAGACTGGTTTGATGCAGCTCTCCATGCTACTCTATCCTGTGCAAGCTTTTTCATCTCCCAGTACCTACTGCAACCTACATCCTTCTGAATCTGCTTAGTGTATTCATCTCTTGGTCTCCCTCTACGATTTTTACCCTCCACGCTGCCCTCCAATACTAAATTGGTGATCCCTTGATGCCTCAGAACATGTCCTACCAACCGATCCCTTCTTCTGGTCAAGTTGTGCCACAAACTTCTCTTCTCCCCAATACTATTCAATACTTCCTCATTAGTTATGTGATCTACCCATCTAATCTTCAGCATTCTTCTGTAGCACCACATTTCGAAAGCTTCTATTCTCTTCTTGTCCAAACTATTTATCGTCCATGTTTCACTTCCATACATGGCTACACTCCATACGAATACTTTCAGAAATGACTTCCTGACACTTAAATCAATACTGGATGTTAACAAATTTCTCTTCTTCAGAAACGCTTTCCTTGCCATTGCCAGCCTACATTTTATATCCTCAAATTCACCTCCGTGTGTGGTATGTGCTTAGAACAGACAGAAAGACTAATTCAGAAGTCTTCCACAGAACAGAAGAGATCGAATTATTGGACACCTGTATTCACCATTTTATAATGATGGCGACAGAATGTAAAATGAGAAGAAACCGCTGCGGACAAATGCTCACGCTGACGCAACAGTCGACTACAGACTAAGAGGCAGAGTATATATAACAACAACTCCATAAGTTCAGAAGGTTGCACTTTGGTAGTAAAATTAGAAATCGATTTGCGTAGATTTGAATGCCCGTATCATGTGGTTTTCGTGATCTTCGCAAGCGTATTAGTGATGTGAGGCGACACGTGGGAGAGATGTACATTACGTAAATTTGTAGAGCTTAAGGTATGTTACTTTTCCAAATGTATGGACAAATGATTTTGTACATTGTTATACTTGATCTGTAAATCTATTTCGCTGTCAAGTTCTTTCTCTCTATTGCAGATCCGAAGATGGAAATGTGGTCTACCGAAACTGGTTAGGGAAATAAATGATTTAGAGCGACTTTGGCTTTCTGAAATTTTTATTCTCAGTTTTTTACTCCTTGCAAGATCTAAAATTCCCATTGATTATGCTATACTGTTACTTAGATCTGGTTACTTGTTCGCCGGCCGTTGTGGCCTAGCGGTTCTAGGCGCTTCAGTCCGGAAACGTGCGACCGCACCGGTCACAGGTTCGAATCCTGCCTCGGGCATGGATGTGTGTGATGTCCTTAGGTTAGTTAGGTTTAAGTAGTTCTAAGTTCTAGGGGACTGATGACCTCAGATGTTAAGTCCCACAATGCTTAGAGCCATTTGATTTTTTTGGTTACTTGTTTAACATTCTTTCCGCCACATTTACGTTTCCTTGTACTAGACTGCATTGCGTATCAATGTTTCAATTTTATTTTGATTTACTGTTTTTTCTATTCGTTTATTATATTCGTACTCCCGGTATAAAATTTCAAGCTCTTTCAGATGCTACAATTTACTCAAACTTCACTGTCGAACCATTGCGTATGGAGTACATGAAATGATTACATTTACACAAGCGGTTCTGACGTAACGAAGTAACAGGTATCGACCCTTGCTGAAATACCCTTATAAGTACGTGGTGTAGTCCCCGCGAGCGGCAATGCAGGCATAGATTCTGCCATGCAGCCATTGTACACATGGCGAATACTGTCCTGAGAAGCGTTATGCGACGTCTGTTCGACCTATTCACGTAGTTCTGTGAGAGTCGTTGGTTGTCGACTCGGACGAGTCACTTCTCGTAGTGCAATATGCCACACGTGTCCAACTAGAGACAAGTGTGGAGACATGCTTGCCAGGGAAGTTGCTGCGCGTCTTATAGATCACCTAGAATTCCACGGAAAGTATGCGGACGAGTGTTATCCTTCTGCAACAACACATCACCTTCCCGTTGCAAGAATCCCAACATTGTATACGTACCGAGCGCTGTTTAGCGTCCCCTCCAGAAACATCAAAAGTGTACGTGAGCTGTAGCTTATCACACACCGGTCCATAAGGCCAAGGTTGGGCCCAGTGTGTCTTTGACAGTGCCCTTTATGAGACAGCTCTCACCAGGTCTACGTCTTACGACCATCACTTCCGCGCAGGCAGAATCTACTTTCGTCGCTGAAGATCATGGAACGCCATTCCAAGTGACCTTCTGACGGCACCAGTAGAGCCGTCCACTTGATGCCGTGGCGTGAATGGAAGACGGGCTGGAGGTACGCATGCCTATAGTCTCACTGCCAGTAACCGGTTCGCAACAGTTCATGTTGACACGTCTGGGCTCACAAGCCATTGTATCTGTGCTGAGGTAGTTGTACGGTCTGCCACTGATGCCCTTAAAATGCGACGATCTTGGAAGGCGTCTATGCCACCGGGACGTCCAGAACCTCGTATACGGGTGTGAAAATGTTCACGTGACCACTGATACGTGCATCGTCGCAAAACAACGCAGCACGTCCAAACTGTAAGGCAATGCTCGGAAAGAACTATCCTGCAATTTGATAGGCCACAATATGACCCCTTTGAAACTCGCTTAGTTGGCTGTAAAAAGAATGAATGTCTCCTTGGCATGGTTGCCTGATTGCATCACATGTTTGCACCACCTTGAGTAGTCTGGATATGAGCATTTCTTGTTAGACGGCAGACACAGATGGACCACTAGTGGCTAAGTCACTACGCTATCTATTGGCGGACGACTTTGAAACCGAAACTTCCTGGCGGATTAAAACTGTGTGCCGAACCGAGACTCGAACTTGTGACCTTTACCCTTCGCGGGCAAGTGCTCTAACAATTGAGCTCCCCAAGTGTTGGGGAGCTCAGTTGTTCGAGCACTTGCCCTCGAAAGGCAAACGGCACACAATTTTAATCTGCCAGGAAGTTTAATATCAGAACACACTCCGTTGCAGAGTGAAAATCTCATTCTGGACTTTGAAACCATTATCAGCACATCTACTATCCCGTATACGTTGTCATCGGATCAAAATCGAAGTCATTTTTCCAGGTGTACTATTATTTTTTCCAGAAGTCAAGATTTATTATTGCACCACTGCATACAGAGTTTATATACATATAGTCCCTGTTTAAACTTCTATGGCCTTTCGAAGATAATTATGAAAGTTGGCTAACACTACAAATTTCAACAGTTTTACATCTTCCCCATATTTAGTTACTCAAAATCCATATTTCGTTTCATTGTAACTTCGATGTAAATGCTGTAAAGTAAAGGCTTAATGATCAGTGAAGGACTGATCAAAATTCAATTTCTTCCTTTGTTGTCGTACTGGACAAACTCAAACTTCACAAATTTTCGCTAGCTATTTACTAATACTGATAAAACTACTATCTTCCCGTTAACATTTTGGAAAGTATTTCGTTGTTGTGAAACCTCAAATCATCCTTCAAAATGGACATAATTAGAGCTTTCATCTTCTCTTCTGTGGGTGCAAATCTCACCGAATGTCAGGAGGAGCGATTCCAGCGAGAGAATGTAGCTTAGCCAGAACATTCGCCTTTAGACAGCCAGCAATGATACGATACGTGTGATGGAGCTGTACCACAGACAACAAAACTACAATCGTGGCATGCGAGAACCCACTGTCTAGAAAGGGGAACTGTCTCAAACCTTAACACTGTCTGACTCCCGTCGCAGCCAAATATAATTTGCCATCACACCCAGTCTCAGCATGTGAACATGCCACAGATGCCTGCAGTTTTAATAATTATAATAAACCGAAACAAACCTTTTAACTTATTAGTAATAAACGGTTTTCTTACAATGAAGTATATTTTTCAATATAATAGTAACAATTTGCTTACAACAGCACCCTGTTTTAGTATAAGTAATTACGGAATTTGAGAAACATACGTCTGAATATTATAGAGCTTCATATGTCATGTACTTAATTTCATTTCACCTGCATTCGATAAGTCAGACTTTCCACTGTTGCTCCCCTAATGGACAATCTTTCGCTTTCTGTCTATCCTTACAGAATTTAAAGTGGTTTGCTGGCTCTACTTGTCGATCCACGAACCGTGTCGAATTTGTCGTCTGCCAATTCTGGTGTTCTTGATTAAGTTAAGCAGCTATTTCCGTGTTAGCACCCCGATGTTTCCTATTACACAGTATTCCTTCATTTCCCTGCTGAACTGTATCTTTCGTCCTTGGACCATTTCCTCACTGTGATTAACTTCTGTAAGGGATGTCTGGAAGGGTTCGGTTTCAATAGACAAATGGTAATCACGTCTGTTATTTATGAAGTCTTGGCTAATATTACGTTCTGCAAGGTCTTTCTCAGTTTGCGCGCTCTACCGGTATCCAGCGGTTTTACCATTGTTGACTACTTTGAACATCTTACAGGACACCGTATGGAAGATGACTAGCCTTCTATGGCCCCCAGCACAGCATGTGGTCACCCTGTCTTTGAAAAGAATTTTTGTCTTGTAATTCAAAGATTCATACTGGCCCTGGTTACGGATAGGCACTCTACTGCATATAGGACCACAGTGTATGTACTGTGTTGTAGAGTCTTAGTACGATAAGCTAAGGAAAATACGGATAATATACAATATGTCAAAGAACCAAGAGGGAACAATAAGACTGGAAGACCAAGAACGAAGTGCTAAGATTAAGAAAGATTGCACTGCCTGTATCAATACGTACTCGTAAATGCCCAATGAAGATTCTAAACTATCATTTGTTACATAAGGATTTTAATTAACGCTGAATTATGGCTCTACTGGTTTCAAAAGTGTGGTGGAATAGTGGCACTGTAATTTAATTTTGTGACCATGTGATATACGTATGTAATGAAAGTCAAAGTTACCGTAAGTTTTATTGTTTATTATAACCCTCACACAAAATGAGTGCAGTAGTTGCACTTAAGTGTAACACGAACATGTTTAATAACATCCTATTCACTGAAAAATTATCAAAAGAACATGAAACTGTTACAAGTAAGTAAGTTTGGCGGAGATTCGAGACAAGGAACCGATAGATGTGTTATTACATTATTAGCACACTGATCCGTTTCCGTGATCTAACAACAAAGATTCACAAAATTTATTTCTTAAATTATCTATGCCAGAAGGGCGTCTTCCTCCTATTCACTAACACTCTGACGTTTACTGAGTACATTGCGACCTATACATGTGAGAGCCAACTGCAGACATAACCATTTTTAACAGTGTTGTTATGTTGTCTACCTGTGCTGTTTTCGGCGACCACTATGTTGGATAGTATGCCTGTGGATCCCGAAAAGTTATCTAATGCAAACTTTTCATCACTCTCGTGTTGGGGCTGCAAAATGAAATGACTACTTCTCCAATCTAATTTTGCTACCAGAATTCGAAGCGTTTCTCTCACTATCAATGGACAAAATCTCCTTAGTTCCTCCTGTCTTCCCTCGTAACAGTCGCTCCTACTTTGAGAGCCGATCCTAGCCTCTCACAAGCAGTCATCCGGTGACAAGTGTTACCAAGCTACTACGTCAGACCAGGCTGATCAATGAAATTCCCACAGTTTCTGTGCCCAGAGGCTTACAGGTAAGGACAGGAATTTGTTTTGGCTCTGTCCTGTCTGTTCCTCAAAGGAGCGCATTGTCGTGTTACAGCATCTTATTTCCTATGACCCTCCTAACATTTCTATCTTCTTTATATATGTGAGGTACCAGTTACAAGTATTTTTGGGACAAGAAGTTGCAGTCTCACACTTAGAGAATGCTCACATCTTGCCAGCCGTGTCCTGCCCAGAGCGTAGAACCATAAATACCCATATGAATTCTCTGCCCAAGTTCATAGTTGCCTGCCTTCCGGGACCTTTCCTGTACCTTATAATACCCTCACTACAGTAAAACGCTTTAGGAACGTGGGGGCGGTGATCATGTCACGTAGAATTCGAATCATTAATGTGAGGCCGTCGTCTGGCGTTACGTGCGTTCCACACTGTGTCAGCTTGGAGGGGCTCCTCCTCATCCTGTCCAGTACACGCAACAGCCTTCAGCGACTGCTGTTCTGCTTGGTGGTGGAGTCATCTTTTACAACCAGAATTTTCACATCAAATTAATTCGATCTATGTATCACTCTACATAATTTACAGATGAAATATCGATACCGTGAAAGTCGATGAAACAGTCAGTTTCGCAATGTTTCAGGATATCAAACAGGGATGCAGTCTTTCACATCTACTTTTCAATCTACACCTCGAAGAAGCAATGATGGAAATAAAAGAAAGGTTCAATAGTGGAATTAGAATTCATGAGGAAAGGATGTCAGTGATAAGTTTCACTGATTATATTGCTAGCCTCAGCGAAAATGAAGGAAAATTACAGGATCTGTTGAATGGAATTAACAGGTCAATGAGAGTAAATCGAAGAGGCAAAAGTAATAATAAGTAGCAGAAATGAGAACTTTATATCAGTATTGGTAACCACAAGTAAGTAAGAAATGAGGTTTTCCACGGAATAGGCGAAGAATGGTTTATACTGAAGACAGAGGAAGGGATAGTACGATAGGACATGTGTCAAGACATCAGGAAATAGCTTCTAAGGTACTATAGGTAGTTTTAGAAGGTAAGAACTGTAGAGGAAGGCAGAGACTGGAATACATCCAGCAAATAATTGAGGACGTAATTTGCAAGTGCTACTCTCAGATGAGAAAGTTGGCAAAGGAGAGCACACAGCTATGTGTACGAACAAACAAGGAAACAAGAGGATGGAGCTTTTGCAAGGTTTGAAAATTATAATCCCCAACAAGGAAACACAAAAAGGCATACACAGATACTGTACTCTTCGTATGAAACTTACGAAAGTTATCCAGCACATCAGTTTTAATGAACGATCTACAGAAAGCGACGAAATCCCCTAATACGAGACGAAGAGCTTCAAGTTAAATTTAAAAAACAATTTAACGAATAAGTTAAACAAAGATTTTTAATCTGTAGGTAGAGAGAGAGTTTGCAAAATTGTACATGAAGAAATCTATAGTAGGCGAGAAGTTGTACAAAGTACATTTCCGGCTATCCAAGGCACTGTCGGAGTTCAGTTTGACGAATTATATAACGATATCAGCGAGTTGGTTTTTAAAACGAAAGAGGTGATAGTTAAGGCAGGTGAAAAGAACTTATCAGATTTGGCAACAAAGAAAGGTGACGTTACAAATAGAGTAGACGCGTGCGATGTGAACAATGAAACATTTTAGCCAAGCGTTAAAAATTATACTAACGTAGAGTTCTCCAATGAGGAAACGGCTCTTTTACATAAAGATTTAAAATATAATGTTCCGCCAACACCAAGGACGAAAAACATCCATAAACTAGTGGCGAAAACCAAAACTATTGCCCATAGTTTAAATATGTTGAGGGAGGAACATGTAAGACAAATAAAATAATTCAAAAAGAATTATCAGTTGGGAGGGAGAGCAGAGAATCGAAGGTATTAAAACAGGTAACTCGGAAGTTGGAAGAAGATGATACACTGGGCTGAGAGGGGACAAGGGGAACACAGCCATTATCATTAAAAAACATGATTACGTAGATAATTTCCACAGTTTTTTCAAAGAAAAGGGAATAGTAGAATCTATACGTGACTCTAGTAGCAGGTATCAAGCAGGGCTTACGAAACGTTTGAAAGAAATTAAGTTTTTGTTTACCAAAAAATAAATAGGTTTATAGGAATCCAGAGGCTCCATATTTGGACTGTAATATAAAGACCCGTCAAGAAGGGGAACCGGTACAGCCTATGGTGAATGGAAGAAGAGGATCTGGAGCAAGATTAATGAAACGATTAAGTGAGATGCTTCGAAACTGATATACTTATAATTGAACATTTTCAGTCAAAAATAGTAAGGAGGTAGCTCAACTGATACAGGAAAGCAACCTATGTAACGGTGCAAGGTTGGCCCCATTAGACGTAACTAATCTGTACACATCTGTGCCAGGGGAGGAACGATAGACATTATAGAAAACCACTTCCATGAGCATGGTAGGATATTTGACGTCGAAATTGATAAATTTATGAGGTTATTAAAGCTTTCTTTCACCGTTCCGTTATTTTAAATTTAATGGTACTTTTTACGTGTAGGGTAACAGTTTAGCAATGGAATGTGCATTATCAGGGCAGATAACAGACATCTTCTTGAATAAGTACAAAACAGCTTTTTTAAAGGCAAATGTTGAGTACGTTGACAAAATACATATGTAAAGAAGATATGTTAATGATATTTTCATAGTATATCAAGGGTCCGAGGAAGAAATAAATAAAGGACTTCAATAAGATGCTTAAGTAGTTTTTACGCTAGAGCATGAGCGACCTTGAATCTTGAATTATCAGCGCCTGAGGACCGAGATAAGAATAACAAGCTCGAGATAAGGATTTTTAGGAAGCCCACATTCACAGGGGTGGTTATTGATATGTCCTTGTGCCATACTCATAAAAATACAGCAGTATTTAAAAAAAATGCGGCACACAGCGTTGATTCCATACCTCTAAATCCGGAAGACAAAAATATGGGAACTGAAAACCATTAGCCTAATAGCGGTTGAAAATGGTTTTTTGTGGGTTTGATATATCAGTCTTATGTAGTAATTAGGCACGGTAAACAGCAAAATCATAAAAAATCCAGACAAATGTAGAGTCATGAGGTACTGGGTGACCATCTCACATGAATTAGCGAGGCTGTTTAGTCAAGAAAGGGGTTAGAAATACTTTCAAGATGGACAACAAATCAGGATATAGGCTGTGACATAAGATCGATACAGATGAGAACTGGATGAGGAAATCCGTAGTGTGTGAAGTAAAATGTGAGGATTGTGAAGCGAGGTATGTGGGGCAGACGGGACAGAATTTTAAAGAGCGTAATACTAGAGAGAACGGCTCGTCAGGTGTAGCAAAGCATCTCAAGAATGGGCAGCTTTCGTTAGGCGATATAACGGAAAGCATGAGGGTGTAGCACGTTGAAGCAGGATGGTTACTATCAAATTTAGAGGAGCTAGAAATTTATTGTACCTTGAGAGGAGTGCGTCGGCGTTTTAAATGAGAGGACGGAAGTCCCTGAAGGGCATTTTTGAGCACATCCTGCTTAAGAACCAGCCATCAACATATTTTACCTAGTGTAGCAGCATATACGCATGCTATTTCCGTTCAGACTGCAGCGTAGAAGTAGTATTAAGTTAGAATGGACTAGGACCATACAGCCATTTATCAAAGATTTTACGACAGAAAATAGTGTCCGTGTTGAGCATTAGGCGTTGAGTAAGTATCATCGTTTGTAGGTGACGGTAGCGGCTTTCAGTTTGCAATTATACCTCGAGAACGTTGGACGCACCGACTTGTGATGTTTCATGTACTGCTTTGAGTTGACCATGCACTTGTGCAGATTGTATTTAAGTTGTGACGAGGCCTGACAGCATAATTTTTTTTAAGGTATATTGTAACTCAGGATGTCTGTAAACCTTACATGTCCGTCGGTTTAAGACGACTGTTCTATCTGGTTTCCTTGTTTTTAGCACTTGAAAATGGGAGAATGCTGTCCCCAAACATAATCACACGGTTGACAACTGGACTGAATAGCCTCAATATTGTAGCAGGATTACTCGCCTTCTTCTATTTCGTTTTACCCAAATTTTGGAGATTACGTTTATCGATTATCTCATTTCTGCTACTCATCGTTAGTGTCGTCTCTATTTGGTTTTCTCTTAATCCTTGTTTTTAGCACTTGAAAATGGGAGAATGCTGTCCCCAAACATAATCACACGATTGACAACTTGACTGAATAGCCTTAATATTGTAGCAGGATTACTCGCCTTCTTCTATTTCGTTTTACCCAAATTTTGGAGATTACGTTTATCGATTATCTCATTTCTGCTACTCATCGTTATTGTCGTCTCTATTTGGTTTTCTCTTAATCCTTGTTTTTAGCACTTGAAAATGGGAGAATGCTGTCCCCAAACATAATCACACGATTGACAACTTGACTGAATAGCCTCAATATTGTAGCAGGATTACTCGCCTTCTTCTATTTCGTTTTACCCAAATTTTGGAGATTACGTTTATCGATTATTTCATTTCTGCTACTCATCGTTAGTGTCGTCTCTATTTGGTTTTCTCTTAATCCACTGTGTATACTAATCAGACCATTCCACCAACAAATCATGGAATTCTCATTTTCACTGACAATAACAACGTCAAGAGCGAAACTTATCACTGATATCCGTTCTTGTCTACTTGAATATCAGTGCTCTGCAAACAAAGTGCATGGTGAAGGGTACTTCCCATTGTAGTAATTATTGGGGCTACTTCACGTAATTATTGGATTCTTCATTTAAAGCTGGTGCTTGAAACTTTTCAGGCAGACGTTCTCTTGATAGTTTGCGTCTTTCTTCAATCGTTTGCCGTTTTTGAAGCATGTCGCTGTCTGTCTCCCTTAAATCAAACGAACCTATGGTCATTTTGTGCTGCCTTTTTCCGTATACGTTCAATAAGCCTGTCTGTGTCTCTTAGATGAATGTCTGGACACTAACTTTGGTACTATAAAGAGCCTTTAATATGAACAAAAATTATTTGCCTTTTGTGAATCATTCTTCGATAATGTTCTGCCACGGAAGTCGTTGAAGACTACACGCACTATCCTCGTAACAGCCAAAAGCGTTGCATTCAGCATCTTGCTATATAGAGTCTATGAGTTATTTTACGATTGCGGTGCAGTAGTCTCTATTTCTTTAGAAGATTCTTTGCAGTGCCTTTATACCATGAAGAGTCACTCCCATCATGAACTGTAGCAGCTACATGGCCAGGAAACGCATGGTCAACTATTCTTCTAAGGCTTTTTCTATACACTCCTCTACGGATGACACATAGTTTTTCTACATGCTCCTCTCCAGAACTAAATATTCAACTTTTCTTGTTGAGATACGATACTACTGCCTATTTATCTAGTTTTCTGAACATTAAATCCTTTTACTTGTTTTAGTTGCTGTTTGTGCTTTGATAACCACATTCACTGACAACCGTTTTAACGCAGACAACCTCCAAGCCATCAGGTCTCTTTGTTGCTATTAGATTTGACACATTTCTATCATGAGTAGACTTACGAACAATCTGTTCTGGCCAGTTCTCAAAGAAGTCATTTACTAACCTATCGCAAGACCTGTTTCACCCGCATTACTTACAAAACTGCAATTCTCTCAGTTGACTGTTGAATTATCAAAGTCTCCTCCGATGATGACAGTATGATTGGGGAACTTACGTACAAGTGAACTTAGGTTTCTTAGGTTTTCTTTAAAGTTTTCGGTTACATGTGGAGGTGAGTCTCATGGTCGACAGAACGATCTGTTATAAGTTTATGTCCACATTTGTTACTGGGTCTTGCCCAGACAGTCTCGTACGCAGTTTCAATTTCTATTTCAATCGACTTGAATTTCTTGTCTACTGCGACCAATAAATCAACTTCTTTTGTCATTATCCTAACAGTTCGATATATCAAATGAAACTATCTGATTCTAGAGATCTTTTCAGGTCTCCAACATCTATGACGCATATATGCAGACTGAAGCGATGAAAGAAAAATTTGTACCAATGCCAGGTCCGATTTCCAGTCTTGCTACAAAGTTTTAGTCGTCGCTTCAGTCTGTATGTATGCGTTCGATATGCCAACAGAGTTGCCCAAAAAATCTCACTGTATCAGTGTCGGATCTTAACCAACTTTCTGCACCTAGTATTGCATGATCTCCTGTACTTTTTACAAGTGCTTTACTGCGATTGTTTCGATAGCTGATCACTCTCGCCTGTAAGGGGCATATCTTTGGACCCGATACTGATTTTTCCGTGTCCTCTACAGCTTATTGTTGTCTGGGCTGGACGGAGAGTCGTATGGTTTATGAAAGACCTGTGTGGAACCCACAGACCGTCAGCAATCTGGGCTGAGACCTATGATGTGTGGCGCCCCTTTACAGGGATCGGCAGTTTTCAATTTGTTCAGATATTCCACGGAGAACCAACGATAGGAAAGCCCCTGGGCCTGGTGGCATTCATAACCGTGTCCTCCAGGAGTCCACGGACAGAACCGTAGAATACCTTGCACACATAACAAATGCCATCTTAAAACTCCAACACTTCCCTGACTTTTGGAAGGCGGCCAAGGTCCTGATGTTCAGGAAGCCAGGGAAAGACCACTCCCTCCGACAAAATTACCGACCCATCAGTCTGCTGTGCTAGCTCAGCAAGATTGTTGCGAAGGTAATACTAAGACGCATCACTAGGCACTGCATCGCCAATGACACCCTAAGACCGGAGCAGTTCGGCTTTGGGAATCACTACTCAACAACACAACAACTCCTCCGCGTAGGCGAATATACAACACACTGCTAAAACATGAACAAAGCCACGGGAACCGTGTTCCTAGACATAGAAAAATCATTCGAGGGTCTTTGGCACAATGGCCTTATATACAAACTAAGCGAAGCTGGTTTCCCGTGCCGACTCGTACGTCTCATACACTCATATCCCACGAACAGATGTTTCAATAGCGACGTGCAGGGAAAACAATCGACACAACACGGTATCCAAGCTGGAGTTCCCCAGGGAAGCATCGTAGGGCCCATGTTGTTCAACCTTTACATTAACGACTTCCCAGCAACACAAAACACTACGTTAGCCATCTACGCGGATGACACAGCCATCCTTGTGCAAGTTTGGGAACCGTCGAAGATTAATTCACGAATACAGATGGCACTCAGAACTGCATAGCCAGCAACACAAAACACTACGTTAGCCAACTACGTGGATGACACAGCCATCCTTGCGCAAGTTGGGGAACCGTCGAAGATTAATTCACGAGTACAGATGGCACTCAGAACTGCATAGCCTTGGGTGGAACGATGGCGTATTGAGGTAAACGTCGACAAGTGCGAAGCAGTTCTTCTCATACGCAGACCGAAACTACTGCGCAGACATCAACACTGTAGACAGTTAACACCACATACACGCCCAATACGTTTCCGAGAGAAACGTTGGTGTCTAGCTGGACCGGAAGCTTACATAGGGCGACCACATCGAATACGTTTCCAACAGAGCGCACGCGAGGCTCTAATAACTTTATTCAATGACTCAACAGGGAAGGAACACTGAACGTACGTAGCTCCCGTCTGAGAATATGCTACTCCTACACGCCTGCGCCGCCTGCAGATGATACACAACAAATTTCTACGCATCATTGGCAACGCTCCACGCTACACACACGCCGTGGATCTTCACAATGAATACCGCCTCGAAACCCTCAAGGAAGTATTCACAAAACGCGCCACACGACTATACAGGAAATCGAGACACTCGAACAATCCTTTCATCCTTATTATGGAAAACTATAGGTGGAAGCATAAGCGGCCAAAGACGCTACTAGCTGGGCATTACTGCCTGTGGCGAGCTAATAAACACCAACAAGCGACAAATTTCGGCAAGCCCCTACATATCAGTAACGTTGACTGGATATGCCAGGTGCTATTAAAGCCGACCAACAGGCTACAGTAGGGAAACCGACGAGCTCGCACACTGACGTACAAACAAATCGCCGTTACCCTACCCTGTGCATTTGTTATATGACCTATCGGATACAAAACGACGATGAACCTAAGTGTTACAGGTATGATGACGCTGACCGAGAGATAAACACCGGCACCCAGCCGCAGTCGCCGAGTAACAGCACCGCACAACGTCAAAGGTATCGACATGCATGATACCCACTACTAACAAAGCCTACCCTTGTATGACCTGTCGTAGGCAGGAAGACATCCGCTACTGCTCTTACTACCCGTCCTACCTATCGCAGAAGTTTTTCTTCCCTTGGCTCTTGACTTGGCACTTTTTTTCTTTTGCCCTTCATACCGCTACCCTTCGTTCGCCTTTCGACCCAATCTATCTCCGGATGAGTGCGTATTAATGGTTAACCTTAACCAGACTTACGGAAACATCGCACTACCCACATACTGCGATACCTCACTTTAGTGATGACTAACCTTTATGCAGAGACTGCAGTAGACCTTTTGAGTTGGCCATCATGCCGGTGTGGGCGTGGAGGGGCTCCACCTCTATAAAAGAGCTACGATCACTTCAAATTGTGACTTCGTTGAAACTCTGTGAGCAAGGCTGGTGTTCTCAACTTCTTCTGCCAGTATCTTGAATGATCCAAGCATGAACTCAGAGCTCAGACGACAGCATCGTTCGTTCCAACATGTGCCACAATCTGCAACTGGTTGCACTCTGATATCTCAATGGCTGCCCCCTCTGATATCTCAATGGCTGCCAGAACAGCCTCTTGGCGATGTGGAATGAGGCCCCCAGGAATACTAGGTGCGTCTAATGTTCATTCTCATGCCTTGCTGCCGTTCCCATAAGAGGCACCATCATCTGCCATACATTTGAACTGTTGACGATTGAAAAACCCCTCCTCCTTTGCATTTGCCTCCTCTTGACACAGGACACAGCATGTTTGCCCACAGGTGAAGTGAATCTCACTGGTTTAGTTTCAGTTTAAGTGGAAAACAGCACCTCAGAAATAGAGGGATGGGTATAACATTCTGAGTTCTCCCTGCAATGTCTCACCTATAGAGCGTGTCTAGCCCTTCCAATGACACGCCAATCATAGTCAGGTGGTTAGGTGGACGAGTAGTGATGAATTTCGTACTTCTGGTAGAGGAGACAAGGTCCACAAGTGATGATAGTACTTAAGGTACCTTTGGTATATCTTTACACGACTCTCGAGAACCCAGGCAACACAACCATTAGTAGCGACTGCCGAACATTTGACGTAGCCAGGGCGATTTCCAGCGTTCCACATTGGAGAAGAGCATTCACAGTGGGACTGCGTTACGGTTGGTACAATGTTTTACATAACAGCAAACAAATAACTTTACACTAAGCTTTCCGATTCTCTTTAATTTTTAGATCTGTTAAGCAAAAGTATTACGGGTACACTTTTAGAACTAAAGCAATTTGTATGCAAAACCAGACTTCTGTTAATTCAGAATTTCAAAAATTGCTTTTTTTGCTTACAATGTTCTCTGGATGTGTACTTTATTGTAATTTTCATCGCAAATTCTTCAGAAACGCCGTTGTCTAGTAAAAAGGAGATTTACCGAAAAGTGTCTCCGAAACCTATTTACAGCCAGAAAAAAATAGTGGACATCGCGGCCAATGTAGCAGCATGTAATTTCAACGACGGCCTTACAGGCATTAGGGACGTTATGCAAGTGCTCGAACTTGAGATTGGACCAGACTTCTACAACTTCTGCATAAAAGCGGAAGAAAAGTGGAAGACACAAGCTGCTGAAGTAGGCCAGAGGACCACCAAGGCCACGAAAAACGTGTAGAAGGACCTCATTTTGGATATAGAAGGATTGTTGTGTTATTCTGGTAGACACGTTTAACTTAACGGCAAAAAAATGTAACCCAAATATTTAAATGCGTATTTATCGAAACAGTTTTTTTTTTTTAAATTTGAGGGAAACAACTTTAGAACGGTACATACGACATTCACCTTAATCTGTTGCGCACATTCTAAATCGAATTCTGTATCAGCGTACGTCCCGATATGAACCATAGACCTTGGCGTCGGTGGGGTGGGTTGCGTGCATTGAGGTACCGTAGGTACAACTACAACGGAGAGGTATCTGTTGAGAGGCCAGACAAACGTGTGGTTCTTGAAGAGCGGCAGCAAACTTTTCCGTAGTTTCAGGGGCATCAGTCTGGATGATTGACTGATATGGCCTTGTAACATCATGTAAAACGGCCTTGCTGTGCTGGTACAGCGAATGGCTGCAATCAAGGGGGAATTACTGCCGTAATTTTTCTCGAGGAGATGGAGCTCTACTTTATGGTTAAATTGCGGTGGCGTCCTCTCGGATAAAATGTTCCAGAGGTAAAGTAGTCCCCCATGCGGATCTCCATTCGGGGATTCCTCAGGAGGATGTCGTTATCAGCAAAACGAAACTGGCATTCTACGAATGGGAGCGTGGAATGTTAGTTCCCTTAATCGGGCAAGTATGGTAGAAAATTTAAGAAGGGAACTGCATAGGCTGAAGTAAGATATAGTGGGAATTAGTGAAGTTCGGTGGCAGGAGGATCAGGACTTATGATCAGATGAAAAATGGATATAAATACAAAATAAAACAGGGGTAATGAAGGAGTGGGTTTAATAATGAATAAGAAAATAGGAAAGCGGGTAAGCTACTGCGAACAGCATAGTGAACGCTTTATACTAGCCGAGATAGACACAAAGCCCAGGCAACGGTTGACTAGGACAGCGGAAAGGAATACAATAGAAGACAAATAGAGATGAAACAGTGAAGGCAGCAGAGGATAAAATAATTAGAAAGATAAGACACAATACAGATCTAGGACAGTGATTGTAATTGATTAAATCATGGATAATGAATGTAATTGATAAATGGAGGGAATTTAAAAATGCAGCAAATGCAGCAGGCGCTAGGGAACAAAACTTCTAAAAAATGAGATATACACGAAGTACAAAATTGCTATGTGCGAATGATAGAGGACAAATGTAAGGATTCAGAAGCATGTTTCACTAGGGGAATGAGAGATACCGCCTACAAGAAAATTAAAGAGGCCGTTGGAGAAAAGAGAAGCAGCTGTATGAACGTCAGAAGCTCAGATGCTAAACAAGTAATAAGTAAAGAAGGGAAAGCTTAAAGGTGGAAGGAGTGTGTAGAGTTTTCATACAAGGAAGATTAAATTCAAAGCGCTTTTACAGATGGGGTAATTGGCGTAGATGAAGATGAGATGGGAGGTATGATACTTGGGGAAGAATTTAACAAAGCTGTGAAAGATCTGAGTTGAAACAAGGCCCCAGGAATAGACGATATTCCGTCAGAAATACTGACAGTCTTGTGACAGACAGCCGAGATACCATCAGACTTCAAGAAGAACGTAGTAACTCCAAAGAAGCAGTTCGTGACTGGAGTGAAAATTACAGAAATATCAGTTTAATAAGTAAGGGTTGCAAAGTTCTATCCTGAATTCTTTACACAAGGATGGAAAAACATAGAAGCCGACCTCGAGGAAAATCATTTTGTATTCTGGAGAAATGCGGAAACATACGAGGAAATACTGACGCTACGACTTATCTTAGAGGATAGTTTAAGGAAAAGCAAACCTACATTCACTGGATTTGTAGACTTAGAGAAAGCTTTTGACAATGTTGAATGGAACACTCTCTTTCAAATTCTGTAGGTAGCAGGGATAAAATACAGGGAGCTAAAGTTTAATTACAACTTGTACAGAAACCGGACGGCAGTTATAAGAATCGAGGGCGTGAAAAGGGGGCAGTGATTGAAAAGGGAGGGAGCCAAGTTTGTAGCCTATCCCCTATGTTATTTAATATGTACAATGAAAAAGCATTAAAGAAAACCAAAGAAAAATTTCTAGTAGAACATAAAGTACAGGGCGAAGAAATAAAAATTTTGAGATTTGCCGAAGTCATTGTAGTCCTGTCAGAAACAGCAAAGGACTTGGAAGAGCAGTTGAACGGAATGGACAGGCGGATATAAGGCGATCATCAACAAAAGCAAAACAGGGATAACGGAATGTTCTCAAATTAAATCGGTGATGCTAAGAGAATCAGATCAGGAAACGAGATACTTAAAGTCGTTGATGAGTTTTGATATTTGGGCAGCAAAATAACTGATGATGGCTGAAGTAGAGAGTATATAAAAGGGATGCCGGCAATGGTAAAAAAAGCATTTCCGAAGAAGAGAAATCTGTTTACCTCGAATATAGATGTAAGTGTTGGGAAGTCTTTTCTGAAGTTATTTGTCTGGTGTGTAGCCATATATGGAAGTGAAACATGGACGATAAACAGTTTAGGTAAAAAGAGAAAAGAAGCTTTCGAAATGTGGTGCCACAGAAGAATGCTGAAGACCAGATGGGTCGATCTACGTAACTAATGAGGAAGTACCAAGTAGAATTATGAAGACAAGAAATCTGTGGTGCAACGAGACCAACACAAGGGGTCGGTTGATAGGAGACGTTCTGGGACATCAATGAATCATCAGTTTAGTACCGGAGGGAAATGTTGGGGGTCAAATTCGTAGAGGGAGACCAAGAGATAAAACAGAAAGCAAATTCCGAAAGATGGAGGTTGCAGTAGTTATTTGGAGATGAAGAGGCTCGCATACGATAGAGCAGCTTGGAGAGCTGGGTCAAACCGATCTTCCAGTCTTCGGACTGAAGACCACAATATCAGCAATATCAGAATACGTAACTGTTTTGCGAAATCTTCCAACGTTTTTTATCGGTGCACGCTTTTGTCTCGATTTTTTGGGTGAAATAAATGACAGTTTTCCAGCACTTCACCATTTTGTTAGCAGTTAATGTCTATCATTGACCTTATGTATGCTGAAAGAAAAATCTATTTAAAACTCCTTACACGACATTATTTTGTTACTGGCCTCTGGGAATTCTCGCCGATTACCAATGTTCCGGGTGCAAGGTGTCCTTCTAACTGATGCAGCGATTACAAGGAGCGTCCGATGTGGACACAAAAATGATTTCTTAGACAGAAAACTGTAAGGAATAAAACTATATCATCACATGCAGCAGTACTTTTTTATTTTACTTGAAAAATCAACAAAATAACCTATTTTTCGTGTATTCAAAGAGGACTGATCATTTAAGGCAACAGAAGAACCTGGGGTAAAGGTTGCTAATATCCTGAAACATTCTCGATGTTATTGAACGGGGTGGAGAATAGCATTTGTGGGGAGTTGAGCGCATTGGTGGTAAATTGAAAGCTAAAAGAAACTTTAACACTCTATTGACACTCAGGAGTCCAAGAGTGGATGACCAAGAACGAAGCGCTCGGATTAAGAGGAGTGTAAGACGGGGATTTAATCTTCCGCCCCTACTATCCAGTACGTACATCGAACAAGCAATGATGGAAATAGAAGAAAAGTTCAGGAGTGGAATTAAAATTCAAGGTAAAAGGATATCGATGATACGATTCGCTGAGTGAAAGTGAAGAAAAATTACATGGTCTGCTGAATGAAATGAACAGGCTAATTAATGAGTACAGAAAATTGATTGAGAGTAAATCGAAGAAAGACGAAAGTAATGGTAAGTAGCAGAAATGAGAACATCGAGAAACTTAACATCGGATTGATGGTCACGAAGCAGACGACGTTAAGAAACTCTAGGTAGGCAGCAAAATAACGAGACTAACGGAGCCAGGAAGACATCAAAAGCAGGTTAGCGCTGTCAAAAAGGGCATTTCTGAAGGAGAAGTCTACTGGTATCAAACATAGGCTTTAATTTGAGGAAGAAATTTCAGAAAATGTACGTTTGGAGCGTAGCATTGTATGGTAGTGAAGCCCGCCCGGTTTACCGTGCGATCTAACGCTCTGCTGTTCGGGCAGGAAGGCGTGCCGGTCCCCGGAACGAATAAGCCCGGCGGTTTAGTGTCGAGGTCTGGCGTGCCGGCCAGTCTGTGGATGGTTTCTAAGGCGGTTTTCCATCTGCCTCGGCGAATGCAGGCTGGTTCCCCTTATTCCGCCTCAGTTACACAATGGCGGCGATTGCTGCCCAAACACTATCTCCATGTACGCGTACACCATAATTACTCCACCACGCAAATTTTGGGGTTACACTCGCCTAGTGTGAGATGTTCCCGGGGGACGGGGGTCCACTGAGGGCCGAACCGCACAGTAACCCTGGGTTTGGTGTGGGGCGGCGGTGGGGTGAGTGGACTGCTGTAGCCTGTTGTGGGGTTGTGAACCACTGAAGGCTGCGGCAGGGACGAAGCCTCTCCATCGTTTCTAGATCCTCAGCTTCACACAATACAATACAATAAAATATAATGGTAGTAAAACATGGATTGTAGGAAAAACGGAACAAGAGAAACGAAGCATTTGAGGTGTGGTGTTACACGACGAGTGTTGAAAATTAGATGGATAATAAAATGGATGATAGTAAATTAGATGGATGATAAGATGAGGAATGAGGAGGTTCTGCGCAGAATTGGAGAGGAAATGAATACGTGGAAAATGCTGACAAGCAGAGGGAACAGGATGATCGGACATTTGTTAAGACATCTGGGATAGAATTTATAAAACAGCATAACAATAACAATAATTTTTGGAAAATTTGGCAAGGAAGATAAATTTCATTAAAAACAAATACTACTTACTGCTTGACAATTGTTCCACAGTGATCCAAATTACAGGATCAAGGGAAAAAACAATTACTTATAGTTACCCACCCCTTTGACCGATCAGTTCCCAAAATTATTCATACCACCTTTGTCTGGCCTCAACATCAACAAGTTACCTCTGTCATAGCATTGCAAAATGCATGTCAGCTCGCCGTACCGCAACGTGTCGTCAGATTAAGGATTATGTAAGTGAACGTACTAGTCCCTTACAAAATTTTTTAGTAGAGTCCTTAAGTAAATGGCTTTCTCACCCTCCCGTCGCTCTTCTAACAGGAACACTTTCGTAATACCATTCTACCGCGCTTTTCAATTTGATCATTTCTTGTATCGAGACTTAAAGCCCAGTGTCGGAAGTTCCATGCGGCTTTTCGCGGATGATGCTGTAGTATACAGAGAAGTTGCAGCATTAGAAAATTACAGCGAAATGCAGGAAGATCTGCAGCGGATAGGCACTTGGTGCAGCGAGTGGCAACTGACCCTTAACATAGACAAATGTAATGTATTGCGAATACAAAGAAAGAAGGATTCTTTATTGTATGGTTATATGATAGCGGAACAAACACTGGTAGCAGTTACTTCTGAAAAATATCTGGGAGTATGCGTACAGAACGATTTGAGGTGGAATGATCATATAAAATTTATTGTTGATAAGGCGGGTGCCAGGTTGAGATTCATTGGGAGAGTCCTTAGAAAATGTAGTCCATCAACAAAGGAGGTGGCTTACAAAACACTCGTTCGACCTATACTTGAGTATTGCTCATCAGTGTGGGATCCTTCCAGATCGGGTTGACAGAGGAGATAGAGACGATCCAAAGAAGAGTGGCCCGTTTCGTCACAGGGTTATTTGGTAAGCGAGATAGCGTTACGGAGATGTTTAGCAAACTCAAGTGGCAGACTCTGCAAGAGAGGCGCTCTGCAACGTGGTGTAGCTTGCTGTCTAGGTTTCGAGAGGGTGCCTTTCTGGATGAGGTATCGAATATATTGCTTCCCCCTACTTATACCTCCGGAGGAGATCACGAATGTAAAATTAGAGAGATTCGAGAGCGCACGGAGGCTTTCCGGCAGTCGTTTTTCCGCGAACGATACGCGAATGGAACAGGAAAGGGAGGTAATGACAGTAGCACGTAAAGTGCCCTCCGCCACACACCGCTGGGTGGCTTGCGGAGTATAAATGTAGATGTAGATGAACGCCTTGTTGGAATAGCCACAGTGCCTCAAAAGTGACAAGGTTGACATACCGTATCTCTGTTCAGAGTGGTCGACGACCACTCCCCGTCTTCTTTATCCTTGACGGCGAGCCTCATCCCGTGTGTCTCTCTTTACACTCCTCGGAGACACTGTGTTGTCCTGTCCGACTTGCTCTCGGCCCACTCCACACTCCTCCACCCCTCTCTCGGTGTGCGCGCAATGGGACACTCCATCGCTGACCAAAGGCCACATTCCAAGCAACATTCATTGATCCCTCTGTTCACGTCTCAATCTGGTCATTATATACCTTACTCCACGGTGAACGACTTGAAGGAGAACGTCTTTGCAGACGCTTCAGATATAGGTTTTTTTATAGGTAACGCCACGTAGCGCTCTGCATGAAAATCACTGACTGTGCTGTGTGCAGTCTGTGGCTGGTTTGCATTGTTGTTCGCTATTGCAGTCTTGGGCAGCTGGATGTTAACAGCGCGTAGCGCTGCGCAGTTGGAGGTGAGCCGCCAGCGGTGGTAGATGTGGGGAGAGAGATGGTGGAATTTTGAGAGCGGACGATGTGGACGTGTGTCCATCAGAAAGAGTAAATTTGTAATATTGGATATCATGAACTGCTATATATATATTATGACTTTTGAACACTATTAAGGTAAATACATTGTTTGTTCTCGATCAAAATCTTTCATTTGCTAACTATGCCTATCAGTAGTTAGTGCCTTCAGTAGTTTGAATCTTTTATTTAGCTGGCAGTCGTGGCGCTTGCTGTATTGCAATAGTTCGAGCAACGAAGATTTTTGTGAGGTAAGTGATTTGTGAAAGGTATAGGTTAATGTTAGTCAGGGCCATTCTTTTGTAGGGATTATTAAAAGTCAGACTGCGTTGCGCTAAAAATATTGTGTGTCAGTTTAGTGTTGATCAGAATAGGTAAAGAGCGAAATGTCTGAGTATGTTCAGTTTTGCTCAGCTGTTTGAAAATCAAATAATTTAAGAGATTTATCAGCACAATAATTCAATAATTTTTCTAAGGGGACGTTTCATTGGGTTGCTGCGTAAGTCCGTAGTGTTTTTTTTTTCTTTTCCTTTTTTTTTTTTTTTTTTTTGCATGTTGGTAAATTGGAGTGCCACATGGAGAACTCGAAACATTTCAGACATATTCTTCTGTTTGAGTTCAATGGAGGGCTGACGGCAACGGAGGTTACCAGAAACATTTGCGCCGTGTATGGTCACGGCTAGAAAATGGTTCTCTCCTTTTAAGGAGGATCAATTTGTCATTAGCAGCTCCCCACGTTCAGGAAGACCTTCGGGATTAGATGCAAATCGTTAAAAAGCATTAATCCATAATGGTCCACGTCAGCTACTGGGGAACTGGCAAATGGGATGAACTGTGATCATTTGACGTTTGCATGTAATGTGGAAGGTTCAAAAATCGGGTGTATAAATACCGCAAGATCTAAGCCAGAATCACAGAAATCAGCGGGTGCGCCCTCCATCAATTGGCTTCTGAAAAACACCGGCCATTCCTCTCCTGCATCGTTATGGTGTCTTTATGCTAAGATAACGAAAAGAAAGGAATGCCTAAGCCCAAACAAATCAGCTCCGTACAAAGACCTGCGCGCATATACAAAAGATAGTAGGCGTACTACGAATTGCTTCCTCTGGGTGCACCCATCACTGCTGACATTTATTGTCAACAGCCGAGACGTCATTCTGAAGCAATCCAAAAACAACGATCAGGAAGACTTCGTGAACTGATGCTAATCCACGATAGTGCCCGCCCGCATTCTGGTAGACTGCTGTGCAGGAATTAGGTTTGGAAATCATGCCGCACCCACCTTATTCACCTGATCTAGCACCTTCAGATTTCCAGCTTTCCGCTTTCTATCGAACAACCTCCTAGGAATTTTCTTTCCGGATAAAAATACGCAACGAACATGGTACGACGAGTTCTTCGCCTCAAAACCAAATGATTTCTACAATCTCGGAATCGGAAAGTTACGCAATGTTGGCAGACTGTTGTAAATAGTGAAGGAGAATGTATTATTGGCGACTGACGTCTCTGTTACGTTTATCTGTTTTGTTTAGTATATATGTGAAAAACCCATTACTTACAATCGCTAAAAAATTCGAAAGTAGCGTTAACTTACGATAAATGGTGATATTATACACGTCTGTTGAAAGTGAAAACCTCGTAACTCCCGAAAATTCTCAAAAACGTCATCCATTCACGTTGATATTCGCCGAAATTTGGTGTGAGCGATTCTTTGAACGAGAATATTACTGCTAAAATTGTATTAAGCACACATGTCGATTAAAGCTGATACAACTTTCGTAGCACTAAACGTAATAAAATGTACATGACACACTCAAGAGTTCTGACACAGTCAACACCAAATGCAAGTATAGTTTTTCCATTAAATTTTTGGGCCAAGTATTAGAGGCCAAAAACAAAACACCGGAATTCGCTGGGAAAACTAGTAAGTAAACATGCGAGATGCATGGATTTTCAACTTAGCTCTTTACGACACCTTTCTTTCTAGTGTACCAAAGAGGAACATGTAACGTGAGTACATCTCACGAAAAGAGTTTTCCCTAGTGGTTCTTACACGCATCTTCCCCATGGCTTACTTTGAGCGTTTTGGAAACTGAAACAATTTTGCATTATCTAATGCTATTTTTAGGTGGCAGATCCGATGGCGATGGTTTGATTTTTATTAATTCTTTCTCCCATTAGGAAGTGCAACATCAGAACTATCTCTCTGGTGCTTTGCCTTTCTGAAAGCCAAACTCAGCATCTAGCAGTTCCCCGATTTTCTTTTTCATTCTTCTGTGTATATAATTTTTGTCACGAACTTGGATGCCTGAGACATTAAATTGGATGTGTGATAATTCCCGTAGTTATCTGCTATCTGCGGGTTGTGAAGGTGATATTTTTCCGAAAGTTTGATGATACCTATCCAGAACGGCAATTTCTACAAACCAGTTTGAATAGTCGTTTGATTTTCAGTTTCCCCAATTATTTTACAAGTTCCGACAGAATGTAATTTTTATATATATATATATATATATATATATATATATATATATATATATATATATATATATATTATCACAAATATCCCAAAGCTCTGTTGAACTACACCTTTAATACATTGTTCCCTATGTCTTTTTCACCGATCCCCATTTCGTCTTCTGTCACGTCATCACACTGTTCCTCTTCCACGCAGAGATCTGCAGTATGTTTTTTCCAGCTGTCTGTTCCATTCTCTGCGTTTAAACAGTGGAATTCCTCACGTATTTTAATGTTGGAGTGTTTGCATGGTTGTTACGTCTTTTCTACGTGCTGAATCAGTCCTTTCGAAGATTTATTCGCACTCTTCGTTCAGCGAATTTCAGTTCGCTTCCCTGTACTTCCAGTTTGTTACATTTCTAAGTGACTTAATTACTGAATTCCTCTCTTTTCTGAACATTTGTGTACTTAGTATTTTTGTCGATAAATTGATTTCTTCTAAGATTCTTTGAAGTTATCTTCTTTGTGCCTATATTTATCTGTCCAATTTCATCGGGCGCTCTTTTGAGATGTTACGCTCTTACGTCTTCCACTGAACTGCATATTGCGGTTTTCACTATCGCCATATATATATAGTCTCCAAATCACCTCATTGTCCACAGTATTACAGAAACTTACTTGTTTCGGCGAAGATTGTCCTGAACGACTACGTTAAACTTCACTGTACTTTTTACGATTACTAAATTGAGGTGAGTTTATATCTCCTCCTGGGTACGCCACAAAATCTAATATTAGATTTCTAAATCACCGTCTGAACCTGATATAATTCATCGGAAATCTTTCATTGTCTCCATGCCTTTCCCAACTGTACCTCCTCGTATTGTTATTTCTGAACAGTGTATTCACTATTGATAACGGAAATTTATTGCGGAACTCAATTATCTCTTCTCCTACTCAAGAGACCAAATTCTTCTGCAACTCTGTCTTCTACTTCTTCCATTACTACAGCGTTCCAATCATCCGTGATTATTAGATGATACTCTCTCTTTAAATACTGAAACGTGTTCAGCATCACCATATATTTTCTCTGTCTTTTCAGCTTCTGCTTGCGACGCCGTCATGTATATCTCAATCATGTTGTTGGTGACGGTTCGCTGTCGATTCTGATAACAATAGTCTTACTAAGGAACTGTTCACTCTGTGCCCTTCTTCCTATTCCTGTTGATACCTACTCCAGTTACACTATTTTCTGCTGCTGTTGTTGCTACCCTATATAGCCGGAACAGAAATAGTTGTACCGTTTCACTTCACTGATCCTATATCGATGGTGAGTGAGCCTTTGCATTTTCTCTTCAGATTTTTTGTAGCTTCTCTGCCATATTCAAACTTCTGACATTCCCAGCTACGTTACCCTTTGTCCAATATTTTTTCCGTGATCACCAACCCCGTTGGCAGTCTTATTCTGGAGATCCGAATCCGTAATCTTTCCCCAACATAGAGATAAACATGATTTTTTTTCAATTACAGCCCACATGTCCGGTGAACACGCATTATGTATCTTTACTACGGTGGTCTCCTTACTTTCTACACAGTGATGCTGTTGATCTTTACTGATTGTTTCGTTTTTTAAATGCGGTTTCCAACTGTAATAGGAAGAAGCTATTCTGAAACTACCCGCCCCTTCGCCCTGTTTGACAAGGCCGTTGGCAGAAAGAAGGGGAGTTCTTACACCGGAAGTCTTCGGTTATCATTTTTGGCAACTTTTATTCAAATTTCAAATAGTGGATGGGACGGAACTGGGGACCCAGGACATACTGATTAGTAGTAAAAGACGCTGTCCTTATACCACTGTACCCATAAACTTCCTAGCAGATTAAAACTGTGTGCAGGACCGAGACTCGAATTTGGGACCTTTGCCTTTCGCGAGCAAGCGCACTTGCGGATTTCGCTATTTCCTTTTTTGCCTCGAAAACTTAGTCCCAAAAAAATTTATGGAAAATTTATACTTTCTTTTCTTGTTGACTGTATCAAAACTCTTGCGTGTGTCGTGATATATTGTGCATTTTCTTATGTGCATTTCATATCAGACGGCAGACACAGATGAACCTCTGATAGCTATGTCACTACGCTATCTATTGGCGGACGACTTTGAAACCGAAACTTCCTGGCAGATTAAAACTGTGTGCCGGACCGAGACTCGAACTCGGGACCTTTGCCTTTCGAGGGCAAGTGCTCTAAGAACTGAGCTCCCCAAGTGCTGGGGAGCTCAGTTGCTAGAGCACTTGCCCTCGAAAGGCAAAGGTCCCGAGTTCGAGTCTCGGTCCGCCTCACAGTTTTAATCTGCCAGGAAGTTTCATATCAGCGCACGCTCCGCTGAAGAGCGAAAATCTCATTCTACTGTGACCATATTCCGCAGATGCGGATGATTACACAGTTACTGAATAATCACTGTAAGTGGTCAAGTCCATTAAATATTAAGGAGTATGCACAAGGAGCGATGTTTTTTAGTGGAATGACCACATAAAGCAGATTTAAGTCTGACAATCCGTGGAAGGATCCTCAGTAAGCGTATTCACACACGGAGGAGGTAGTTTATAAAATGCTCGTTCAACCGATGCTTCAGTAGTATAGCTGAATGACAGAGAGAGAACATACAAAGACGAGCAAGGTGTTTCGTCTCAGGCTCACCTAGTAAGCGCAAAAACATCACGGAGAATCTCATTCAACTCTAGTAGCGGACAGGGGAAGAGGCATTATGCTTCACGTTGTGGTTTACTTGAAACGTCCCCTTTGAACAATTTATAAATGACTGTGCTTAAACTGACACACAATATTTTGTTAGCGCAACGCAATCTGACTTTCAAAATTCCCTACAAAAGAATGGCCCTGACTAACATTAAACTATACCTTTCACAAATCACTTACCTCACAAAAATCTTCGCTACTCAAGCTACTGCAATACAGCGAGCGCCACTACTGCCAGCTAAATAAAAGATTCAAACTATGGAAGGCACTAACTACTGATAGGGATAGTTAGCAAATGAAAGATATTAATAGAGAACAAACAATGTATTTACCTTGATATCATCATGTATAAATATACCAGTTCATGACAAATTACAAATCTCCGCCATCTCTCTCCCCACATCCACCACTGCTGGCGGCTCACCTCCAACTGCGCAACGCTACGCGCTGTTCACATCCAGCTGCCGCTGCCCAACACTACAATGGCAGACAACAATGCAAACTAGCCACAGACTGCACACAGCACAGCCAGTGATTTTCATATTGAGCGCTACGTAACGTTGCCAATAAGAAAACATAAACAGCCTACTTACATAGAGAAAACATAAACAGCCTGAGAAAACATAAACAGCCTACTTACATACTATCAAAATTTCGAGATCGTACGTTCCTAGGAGAGTCAGCCTATAATAGCTTCTTCCTGTCTCTTGGAAAGAACTTGAAGGTAAAATTAGATTCGAGCTGACATGGAGGTTTACGAATAATAGTTCTTCCCGTGCATCATTAGTGACTGGAACAAGAAAAGGGGAAGTGACAGTAGTACTCGAAATAGTCCCGCTACACACCATACGCTGCCCTGCGGAGTTTAGATATAGATGTACACAAATTTGAAAACAGATCACGGCAGAGACAGAGAAAGTACTTAAGCAGAGAAACATAAATGACGAACGAAGTTTGCGTTCGCAGTTTAGCAGACCAATGAAGGAAGAAATGTTGACTGTAGGCGGATCGAATAACGTGACTTCGATGTAAGCAGATACACTGTCCTGGATGATAGTGGTGCTGATAATGCTGACGTCCGCGTTGGCGCCCGGGGTGGAGTATCGCCGCTTCCGCGTCCGACCTTGGCCGGATAAGGAATCTGCGGCCCGCGTTCCGGCAGGTTCGGCGCGTCCTTATCGGAAAGGAAGCGATCTTAATTTGGTGGCGCGTGGTCTGCTATCAGTAGAACGTGCACTGGACACCCCTTAATAAGAGGCTGAGAGCCGGGCTGTAGGCACAGTTCGCATCCCACCAGCGCCATGGAAGCGTCTACCTTCGCCGCTGTCGCGTCCCTCCTGGTTCTGCTCAGCTGTTCTCCAGCAGCCTCGTGTAAGTGCTGCAGACGTTTCTCTGTTATTGGTTATTAGCGTTCCAACTTGTCTGTTTCAGTCTTTGGCGAACGCCTGCTCTGCATTGCTGCGCACATATTCCAACCTCTGTAACCTGTGCTGCATATCCCAGTCATTTTCCCTGGATGTACTAACACGTACGCCACAGATCTGTTCGTTTTTACTAAAAGTTTCGTATTCTGATATGCAGCTCTATACATTCTAGCCCCCTTTTGGGGACATATACTGTACTACATTTCTCTTAAACAGACTTACTTCTCTAGCACCACTCTTTTAAATGTTTCCAGTTTTAAGGGTTTTGTACTTGAATTGGTCAAAACGGTAGCCTTAGGCCTGTAGGATCACTTGGTTGTACATCTGTCTGACCGTCTGCTCAGTCTTTTCTCAGGAACGGAGAAAAATATCAAGTTGAAATTTATGTCAAATACTAAGGTCTACAGTCGCTAGGAGGTGTAACAAATCGAAGCTTCTAAGTAAAGCAATCAAAAGATACGTCCATTTTTGTCATATATTTTGGCAGTCGCTAGCTCATTCATCAAAACATATAGATGAACTACCTATGTACATAACTTTATAATAAGCCCTCAGAGCGCGAGTCCTACTTGTACTTCACTGTTTTTTCTTCTTCTATCTTCTCACTAACCTTTTTCGTTTCCTGAAGTGGTCAGCGCTCCGCAGACATATGTCGTTGATTTATGCCTTTCTCCTTCATTCTAGGCCTTTGTATCACATAAAGAGATTCGTGTTGTTTAAGAGAGTTATTTACATACATGGCAAAATGCTTTTAAATTATTCCACACTACGCACATTACAATAAATGCTCATAGGTATTAAAATTCGCTAGTTGTAATGTATCCTTCCCTTTAAATCAGATAATTATCCATATCTCTCTTTCCTTTATAGCATTCATCCCTGTTTACGTTTTCCTCATGTCGAAATCTGTGCCAAGCAGGCGTTCGAAATCGCCCTTCCTCTTTCCCTGGAAGACTGTGTATCCGCTAATACCCTGAGTCAACTTTTAGAAGGCTGTTAACTCAATCGAGCAATCACCTACTACTGAATACGTTAAATGTAATATAACTGTCTATATGTGGAAAACCGCTTCCAGAATTCTAAAGCATGGTTCGCAAGACTTCCTTCTTTAAGGCTATAACTTCCACATTCCCTATCGGATGATTTTATAAATAAACGGCTATCACTTCTGTCTGTAAATATTATTAATACGGTAGTAGTTTATGTACGCTTAGCCACGCATTAATAACAATTCGCGAACAGAAATAAAACGAGATTAATTGCGATACAGTCCCTAGGGTCGTTTGTTGGAGGCGACTGAAATAGGTTGTTCGTTTTCATTCCCCAGTGTTCGCATGTCATGTGACACCTGAGACAGCAATTATTCATTTCAGTTTTTTGTCAGATATGATGAGCTACACACTGTTACAGATATTACACATAAAATGTTGTAGCTGTAATTTGACTTTTTACTTTTAGTTGTGATCCATCAGTTTTGTAGCTTTGTTACATTTACAAAGTGACTTCCAAATACGTTACTACCGAAGCTCACTTCATTTTTACAACGAGTGAGCGAATTCATAGAGTCAGTGTCTTTACCAGTAACTCCGGCAGACTCATTTTGGAGGACATGTTTGTATACAAACTACTGATCAGCTTTTGAAACATCGTGTCACAGTTTTCTGCTCGCTTATTGATCAGCAATGTCGTTGCAGTGAAGCCACAAAATCAGTTTAGTTTCTGCGAACATTCAGTGCTGTTCTATCTAGTTTAACACCAAGACTATATCTGTTTACTTTGTGCCGACACACCGATTATGGTGAACGTTTCTGAAAAGTTAAAATTTGGTTCCCGACCGGGCCTCGAACCAGGATCCCTACTTTTCACGGGAAGCCCCCAACGAATTTTTCTGCATTTTAGCATCAGTTTTTTAAATATATATGTTATGTAAGACGAGTCTTTGAATCTTTCAGAGTATTGAATCTCATAGGAATGAGGGAAACCGATTAATGTTGATATAACGCAGCTTTGCAAAGAAATCGTAAAATATTTCGAAAGGTTTAAATGTACAACGCTAACTTTTAAATGATACTGACGTAAGTCTGAGTGCCAAGATTTGCTGTGATATATAGACATACAATTATGTAAGTAAATCTGAAACATTTCCGTGTATTATTCTCACAATTATTGAACGTCTATAGAACGAACGTGTGAAAAAGTTCGAAATAATAATTTTTCACTTGTTTGACCAAAATCTGAAGTGTACATAAAGCCAGGTATGGATGAAAATAGTTTTAACATTCATAACTATTAAGAAAACAGTTCGTGATTCAACACAACGTACCAAACAGTCATGTGAATACCGCATCACTTCGGTTGTGCATTATTCGACATGTACGATGCAATATTATCATACCGATAGTGCTTAATCTCCCAGGCAACCTAGTCCTTTTGAAATGTGCAACTCTCTCGATTAAATAATTAAAATAAAGGTATTGTGGAGCTCTGGCGTGGGTAGTGAGTTGAGTGAAAAAATATTATCTGTTAGTCCTTTTGTTTTTCATGTGTCAGGTCTCATCGTTGTAACTACCTCTACATCGTGTTGAATCTCACTCTGGTTTTTGCCGCAACGGTAACAGTGGCCTTCGTGCTAAGAATAAGAATAATTCTGATTATTTGCTATCCATTCGGGTGTAGCTGTATATGTCTTACCAGTGCCATATGCTGACTGTGAATACTATTAGGTTCCCATAACTGCTTCGACTCGCTTCTGCTATAAAACTGACATTCGCTGCCGAAATAAGACTCATAGATCTTCTCCAAGCCTCAAATCGTCAGTGCCTTCCTTTCGTAGTTTTCACACTACACGGAAATGACGCTGCTGGACCTTCATACCTGATTTTGCGGAGTGGTTTGACTTAACTTTGGACACAGGGCTGACCTTCCCACTGCCCGCGACGGGTAGAGTTCTGGGATCGGGTCCATGTACGGCAAACAGTTCATCTTCATCGCAGCGTATATTCCGCTGAAACGCAAAACGTGTTCGCTCTAACAGTCTTGATGTTGTGGGTCAAAACACCCTTTCTCTCAGGATCTCGCAGCAGAGCTATTAAGAGGCCTAGAAAGTCCTGGGCAGGAACATGTAGGACGAACTGTAACTGAAGGTTAGAAGAATAGTTCGCCCAGGACTGCATACGTGTGTACCTGAAGGGAGAGACACTTCTTGGTATACAGTATCTGCTGTACAATAAGAGTAAAGCAAATATGCAGAGTTAGAAAGATTCTGAGTGAAAAACATTTGGCAGTCAAGCGTGAAACATTCAGCAGCGCCGGAGCAGAGTCTTCCTAAAAGTCATTGACCATGCCAGTTAGATCGTTCCAGTATTTCTTGACTTCAGAAAAGCATTTCATTCAAGGCTACACTAATGAACAGTAACAAAACTACAATCGTATGGGGTATAGAAAAGTGACTGATCTGATAGTTTATTGGCAGGAAGGACGCAGTATGTGATATTGAATGGAAGATCGTCGATAGACGTGGAGGTAATGCGCGTTGACCCGCTGCTTTTGATTTTGTGTGCTAAAGGTCTCAGAGACGACAATAACAGGAAAAAATAGTGAAGAATAAGTCAGGTCTTGAAAAAATTTCGAAGATGCACTGGCATCGGCAAGTTCCATTAAAAGTTAAGAAACGTAGAAATGTTCACAAAGGAGCAAAAACTTTATCCTACAATATCGATGAGGCACAACAGGGATCCGCCAACTAATACAAAAACAAATTATTTACTAATATAAATGTTTTTTTTTATAATTTTGTTCTTGTGTAGGTCCACAGCCTCAATAAGTTTTAGGAAAGAAAACATGGTCCACCGTTTATTGTCCGTGTATTAGCTAATTTCGCCCGTCGATCATTTTCAAGCAATTATCGCAAGCTTCAAGCTCCACATCACAATAAAACTAGTACACATGTAAAGGCCACACACACATATGAGAATATGTGTCTTTATGTACGTACTGGATTATTTGTGATGTGATGCTTGACGATTGTGATATGTGGTCGAAAATGACCGACGGTCAAAATTAGCTAATAGCATGGACAATAAATATATTACAGCCCGTTTGTACTATTTTTCCTTTCTTCATACAAATATCTGGATGGAACAGTTTGTGGAAATATGAATACGAATAATTATAGGTGGAGCAGGTTCATTGGTGGTATAATGGAAAATTGCAGTCAGTCTACAATGGAGAAGGCTTACAAACCAATTGTGGGACGCTTTCCAGAATATTACTTATGTGTGTGCCACACATACCAGACGGTATTAAGAGATATTGCAGGTATACAAATAAGGGCAGCACGAATGGTAACAGGTTTCTCCTATCTATGGGAGAGCGTCACCGAGAAGCTGGAAAAAAGTGGCAAACTCTTGAAGACATGTGAAAACCGTCCCATGATGGGCTGCTTATAAAGTTTCAAGAACAAGTTTGAAGTGACGTATCTAAGAAAATTCTTCGGCCAGTTACATTTCACTCGCGTTGGAACCGCAGAGACGAGAAGGGACTCATTACATTGAGCACAGTAAAATGAAGGTGATATTCTCCCCACGCTCCATAGCAGGTGATTTAAAAAGAAACAACAGGTTTCAATTGTTTATTACCGACGAACTCATAACGATAGAAACAGATTGCGCGTGTCACTGGGTAGAGGAAGATTCAAAGTCTTTACGCAGTTGCCCTGTCGTTTATTTGAAGCAACACGGCGACTGCACCTGAAGAGAAATCACATTGTGTGTGTTGGAATTTGCGCCAAGTCAATCCATTGTTTAAGTGCAATGTGCATTCCGTCGTCGATTCAGCAACAGGCCGCCTCTACACAAGCAGATTTATGGGTGGCATACAAAATTCTTTGAAGTTGGCTGCACGTACAAAGAGAAGAGCACTGGTCGACCATGCACGTATGATGAAACTGTCGAACGTATCTGAGATGAGTTCACAAAGACCCTCCCGGAATTCCACAAGAGGGGCAGGCCAGGAACTTCAACTTCCTCAAAACACGGTGTGGATGCTCCGAAACGGCGCCTGCATATGTGCCTTAGAAGCTGCAGTCACTACAGCAACTGCGTCAGGGCGACCATAACAGAAAGTATGAATTTTACGTTTCAGGTCTCCAGGATATAACAGAGGACACTGTTTCGGAACAAATCTCCTTTTTTGGACGAATCGACGTTTCATCTATCGGGTAAACAGCCATAATGCAAAAATCTGGGGGTCACGAAATCCTGGCCTCGTCATCGAACATGAAAGATACTCACTGAAACATGATGTGGTTTGAGCCGTTTCTGTTCAAATGGTTTTTGGACCTTTCATTTTTCCTACGTAAACTGTTACAGAAATGTCATATCTGGACGAGCTACAAAATTTGTTGTTGTATCAACTTAACGAAGATTCCAATGATTTCATTTTTATGCGTGTTGGCGCCCCGCCTTACTTCCTCCTTGAGGTGCGACTTTATCTTAACAATATCATCCCACAACGCTGGATTGGAGGAGGTGAACAATAAAGATCTTGTTCATTACATTTGACCTCTCAAGTCACCAGGTCAGTGCTTGTGTTTTTTTTCTGTGGAGTGCATATGACTGAGTCTTTGTCCCATCTATGACAGCTACACTTCAAGACCTGACAAATCGAGTAGCTAGAAGTCTCTGTACGTCCATCTTTTCAGAGATGGTTGTGGTACTCGACTGTTCGGTACAGGATGCCAAGTCAAACATTTTCCAGCAATCTAATTTCCAAAATTATTTTATTTTGCTACCAGTTTTGCCGATTTACTACGCCATCTCGGCCGATGATGGTTGAAGTGATCGCAGATGCCAGTATCTGAATGGTGGGCAAGGTTCGAATCCTCCTAAACGTCGGTCAGGTGGCTTGAAGATGGCGTACTAATTCGCCGAAACTGGTAACCAAATAAAATAAGTATGGACATTAGACAGCTGAAAGGTGTTTGATTTGACATCCTGAATAGCTGAAATGTCGACAATGTAAACAGGGAGCTGTTGAATCCAGTATGGGATGAAATAGACCACCGTCCCGATGTTTCTGGAACAACGGATGGTGCTCATGTTGAGCGTGTGGTATAGCGACTGTCCGAACGTAAAACGTCGAACCACCCACTATCCAGTAACACATCTACATCTACATCCATACTCCGCAAGCCACCTGACGGTGTGTGGCGGAGGGTACCTTGAGTACCTCTATCGGTTCTCCCTTCTATTCCAGCCTCATATTGTTCGTGGAAAGAATGATTGTCGGTATGCCTCTGTGTGGGCTCTAATCTCTCTGATTTTATCCTCGAGCAATGTGTTTCTATATTTTAAAATCTGTTTGTGATAAATTGAAGTACGTTCTTTCTTTTAACGCGAAGTACGCTCTGTCATGTACTCCACAGAGTTTCCCAGGATATGGATGTAAATATATCGGAAAAAAACCCGTGATAGGTCGAATGTAGAATAGAGCCATGAAATGTGTTCCAATAACACAGAAATGGTTCTTTCTCCCGCCATGTTTGCGTTACTGCCTGTGATAGCTTCGATGTCGAAGCTAACTTTTCTTCCGAAGGTGAAACGAATGTGTGTGTGTAGCCAAGTTGCAGCCCACGTGGTCCGCGAAACACTCTGTGCTGAGCGTTTTACGTGTATTTAATGTCGGGACGCATAGGGTAGCTGGAGAGGCAAATGCAAATTTCCGTAAGGACAGTGCGAGAGCCGGGACTTCTCGGCCGGGCTGTGCGCGGGGATTGGCCGTAAGAGCAGCCGTTTAACGGCTCGGCGACAATGCCTGCAGAGCCCCTGCCGCCCGCCTGGCACGGTCCCTGTTTCGCGACTAAAAGGCCCTCCGGAGTCGGCCGACTGCGGCTGGGGGGAGGGAGGAGGAGGGAGGTTGGGAGTGGGTGGGTGGGGGTGGGAGCTCACGGAAGGCCCGGCTGAGGCGACCGGCGCCGCATCAATACGGCGGGCCGGCTATTAATATGCAGATGAGCCTCCGCGCCTCGGCTCGCCTCAGCGGCCTTCCACGTGCAACACACGCGCCTATCGATTACGCCGCTACCAAGCCTTACGGATTGGCCTACAGATCCCAAGTTCGATCTCCCTAACTACTCCACCACTTTTCTTAATCCCTTGCCCCCTCCTCTTAATTACAGTTTTCTCACTTTTTGGTTAATGGTTGTTGTAGGGGTTGCGACAGTGCGTCTGCTGCTAACGGCAGTCACATGCTACTCATGGTATTCTCAGACTACTGAGATCACGTCTTTACTCTCCGCAGAAAAAGATCATGACGTGAGACACTAAAACCACTAGTAGTGAAATACGGACTGACGATGGCAAAAATGTCTTCCCTGAAGGAGAGAAATATTTTAATATCTGTTATACGACGGGCGTTCAGCAAGTAATGCAAAGTTTTTTTCTCGGCAATTTCAGTAGAAGATGTGGAATTGGTTGTGGGACATCGTGGAATATTCTCACTTCAATCCCTACAGTTTCATGAAGTTCCGATAAGCGGTAGCGTACACGTAGCCTACAAAATGACATCTCTGGCGTAGATGCGTTCCAGGCAGACAGCTATCACTGAGGTTCTTTTGGCGAAAACGCAGACTCTCGCAGGTGTTCATAGCCGCTTGCAGAAGTTGTACAGAGACCTAGCAATGAACAGAAGCACTGTGAGTCGTTGGGCGAGGCTTCTACCATCGTCTCAACAAGGTCGCGCGAATCTGTCTCATCTCCTGCGTGTCGGCTGGCTATACACATCCTCAGAAATTCGACTAAACTTCTCCTTCTGCATTAGTGCGTTTACACTTGAGGGAAGACTGTACTGAACGGAACTACACTGCATCAGAGCGGCGCGGCGGGGAGCGACGCGAACAAATATTGCTTATACGTAATCGCATGAGACAGAACGCACTACGCGGCAGCGGAAATCCGCCACACTGCACTGCGTTACAAAGTTGATCGACTGGCCAGCCCCGGCCGGAGTTGCCGAGCGGTTCCAGGCGCTACAGTCTGAAACCGCGCGACCGCTACGGTCGCAGGTTCGCATCCTGCCTCGGGTATGGATGTGTGTTATGTCCTTAAGTTAGTTAGGTTTAAGTTGTTCTAAGTTCTAAGGGACTGTTCACCTCAGACTTTAAGTCCCATAGTGCTCAGCGCATTTGAGCCCTTTTTTTGACTGTCCAGCTATAACGCGCCGTGCGGCACGGCGTAGTTCTGTTGTCGCTAATACGGTGTAGTGAGTGTCGCGTCACTGCAAGTCACTCAAACCAGCTTTGGTCATGCGAAACGGAAGTTTACCAAAATAGCGATAGGCAAGAAAAAGTTAATTGTGCATATCCAAAGTTATATGACCTTCAAAATAAACATTATATGCAAAGTACCAGAAAAGCAACATTTGGAAAGATATTGCAAATGAAATGGGAATAAACTTAGCGTACGAATAGCTAAAAATCACATTTTTTACTGTGTGAAACGGACGATTAGGTCTTTATTTTTTATATGTAGACGCTCATTATTCCTTTTTTAATAATGTATTTTTTTTTCGACGACATCTCCTGTTTACTATATCGTTTTGCGGCACCAAACTGCTTTGCGGGGAACTAAGTAATCATTGGATCTGTCCCATTTACAAAATCGCATCCTATATGAAGCAGATAATATAACTGTATCTTTTCGGTCTCCTCATTGGAAAACAACACTGTTTGTGTCTGACAAAACTGTGCAAGACACGTGTGGCCAATCACGTTCTCTACATTTTTCGTACTGAGACAGATCCTGAAGCAGTAACTCCCGATCTTTTGGCACAATATTCCAAAAACGGTTTCTGAAAGTCTTCGGACTTTCTTAAGTTTGTAACCGTATACTTTTTTTCAGTCGGTCATCTAATTGTGTACTAGGATAAGGTCTCATCAGATAGGCTCTTAATGGAAAATCTTCTTCTTCAACAATCACATTAGGTAGTCGAACTGTCGTGCACGGTAATTCTTTTGGATCTCGTACAGTAGAGTATTTCTTTCCGGATTTGTAGCTAAATCTCACCATGAAGAGATCCCGACATGACTATTCTTTCATAAATTTATAGTCTGCTTTCTGACATAACAAAGAAACTGTCATATCCATGTCACTTTCGTCCATTTTGCTAGGATGTTGCCACACGACTGCAGTCAAAATTTGCTACGTATCGTCGCGGCGCTGCAGTTTAAGTGCGTTATGCTAAACAGAGCCTCCTTATTACCGTGCCGCTGCTCTGCTACAGTGCAGTTCCGTCAGTGAGGTCTTACCTGACGAACGCACAGGAGTTCAGTCCTCACAGAGCTTCATCGTCACTTCGTGTTAGCCGGAGAAACCGACGACAGGTGACCCTCACCGACTCGGAGATGAGCCACTCGACTGTAGAGTGCACGCTTGCGAGCAACGTGCCCTCGAGAAGCTCTTGAGCTGCTCGGCTCAATGTAAGCACGCATCTTTCTACATATTTCATTCATACGCTACAATTCAATGTCACTGAAGCTAGCAACCTATACTGGCTGCCGAGAGATACGAGGACTGTATTTTCATCAACTGCGATTTGATTTCTCATCTATTTCGTTAAAGTGTTGTAATGGCTGGAATTTCCTACCCCTTTGCAGATCACCCTTGGGGTCCGTGCAAGTGAGAGAGAAGTTCACAGAGACGCCTGCTGGGAAAGAACGCTCCTTTGACATGCCTTAAAAAAAGTCTAATGGTCTGTGGGGCTCTAACCTCTGCTTGGGAGTACTGTGTTGTCTACGAGTAGAATAACCTGTAACTTGAGTCAACTAATTACCTCTAATTGCGGCACACTTTTGACATAATGCGTCACACATTGAACCTCGTTGATGCTTTACATTATCGTAATGAATATCGTACATCTTGTTGCAAAGAATCTCAGATGACATTACGAACTGCTGCATTGTGAACATCGAAGAGAAAGCACGCTATGTTATTCTTGTTGCAAACATTCTCCTCCATTTTCCGCCTCGACTTCATCTCCTAATACTTACCGAAGATCTTGAAAGTAACATTTCATTACTCTGTCACTTGATCTCCACTGTAGTTACCCCTCACAAACTGTTTTCAGGAAAATTTCTCGGAGAGCGTGTTCCACCAGTTTTCTTTTCCTCTGGAATGTTTCTTTAAAAAAATCTTGTCTAAGAAATTTTCCATTGGATTTATTTTGTATCCAGCTTTAGTACATGTCTACAGTTCTGTTTATTCCAGACAGTCTTCGTCTATATTAACTTCTAGCGACCTACCTCTGCTTTGCACAGATAGCATTAAGAATCTACAGCCGGTCGACTTGTGCGGAGTAGGTGTAATTTTGTTCACGGACCACTTCGTAGAGTCATGATCAGAATTCAGAGGACAACAATAGGTTTCTTTAAAAAAATCTTGTCTAAGAAATTTTTCATTGGATTTATTTTGTATCCAGCTTTAGTACATGTCTACAGTTCTGTTTATTCCAGACAGTCTTCGTCTATATTAACTTCTAGCGACCTACCCCTGCTTTGCACAGATAGCATTAAGAATCTACCGCCGGTCGACTTGTGCGGAGTAGGTGTAATTTTGTTTACGGACCACTTCGTAGAGTCATGATCAGAATTCAGGGGACAACAATAGGTAATTTGAATATAAACTCCACATTCTTGTATAGCTTAAACGATTTAAGTTGTGCAAGCCAAGAGTGTTCTCAGGAGGTACAACTTAATCGACAACTGTCGTCGTAGTTCACACAACTTGTACGTCATAGCTATAAATTAAGTACACTAACCTTTCTCGTGAAACAGTCCATCAAATTAGAGAAAACCATATCAAAATCCATATTTAGTAGTTACTGACAGTAGTCTTCACATACAGATAGAAAAATGCGGCGGGGCATTTCAGTTTGTATCGTGTAGTGATTGTCCAGCTCTCACTTGCATAGAGAAGTACAGTCCAGAAGCAAGCCTTGGTCAAAGCTTCCCTTGTCTTGAGAATCATGTGGCTGATTGTTACCGAACATCTTCTCCTCTTTTTCGTCTGTTACTCAGTTTTATAATTGTCCGATTCATTTTGCTTCTTTTTTTCTGAGCTGCTTACTACTAGGAGCTTTATATTTTGTATATGTACTTCTGTTACTTAGGAAACGTAAATGTAATTTGTTATCGTTCTCAAGGACGAGGTAGCAAAAGAGACGGGAGGGCAGCTGCACTCACCTCCTACAAAAAAAATCGTCTTCGGAAACCAACTTACATCATGTTTTGTCTTAGTTCGGTATCAAGTATGTGTACAGCGTATTGAATAGTAGAAAGTGCAGTGAGAGCCGTTATTCTCCATGCAGCTTTAAATCTCGGATGGGTCTGGGTTCTGATAACTTCTCTTAGTGGTGTACCTTCAATTGGCGGTTGTTTTTATCGTTTTTGTAGCCCATCATCCATATTTACTACATTTGTCAGTAGAGAAAATACTCGCGTGTACTTGACGGGCAGCTAAATATGTAAAAATCTCAAGAAAATTTTACTTCCTTAGTTAAACAGATTGTGTGTATAAGAGCCCATTGTAAATTGGCAGGATTAATATGCTGCGTAGTTAATAATTACTTTTGGCTTTTATTTTGTAAGAGACTGTGCTTCTATTCTTCCTCCTATCCTCTTCCCTACTTTCAATTTTCTTATTAGTTGCTGATGCCACCGCCCACCTCTTTCCTAAGACCATAGATACACCTTAAATGTCCTCACTTACAGCATGCTGTATGGCAATAGGCAGCGACTTACTACAGTTCAGTGAAATTAAAAATTCGTCACAGTTGCACAGAAGTTTCTTTTTATTTAAATGGCGACCAGTTTAGGCCTTTAGTCCGTTATCAAGCCATCCACACAAGTCCTACCATAACATCATAATGTAAGTACACTGGTCAAAATACTTGTATGAGTGCTAAGTGCAAGGTTCTGTTTCGTATAAGACAGTCCAGTTCCACTGGAAAAAAACTGTTCTTTGTTTTGTTTTGCTGCTCGCATCACTGGACTCTCATATGCAAATAGTACCTTGTACTTCGTCACTCATACAAGAAATATGGCTAGCGTACACACGTTATGTTGTTATGGTAGGACTTGAGTGAATGGTTTGATAATAGCTTTGTAATTTAATTGACTCTTGACTTTTCTGCTCTGTTGAGCTATTGATGATATCGCCAGCAAGTCAATGGTCTCAACAGATAATCCGACATCAGACAAGTTTGGTGTTGGTTGTTGCTCACATGAACTTCAGCAGCTCCAGGCTGTAAACGAAATTCTCTCCCACGAACTGACTCGGTACTGAAAGAGAGCGCCGCCCTCTGTTGCAGACGTGAACCCGTGGCCGACGTGCGACCTGCAGTACAACTGGTACTCGTGCCGCAGCCACCCGGGCGGCGCCGTCATCTGCGACCTGAACGTGAAGCGCGACACTGACGAACCGCTGGCAGTGCGCTCCACGCACCACCACAGCTACAGCAACACCTCCCTCCCTGCTGGTGCGTATCTATCGCCGACTGTCTTCTGTGCGATTCTCACCAGTTCCGCCACAGGACTTATAAAAGGGAGACAGTCTTCTTCAGACTAACATCTATTCGGCAGCCTATCGTAGTACATAGTTACCTCACAGAAACATTAATCAATAAGCCAGTTTCACTTCAGGGAGCAGAAATAAAAATATATGAATTCAGACTGAAGCGACGAATGAAGATCTGTTCCTGGACTGGGGTTCGGATCCAGGTCTCCTGCTCACTATGCAGAAGCGCTTACCACTGCAAGACCCTGGCATAGTGGTTTTACACGAGTGTACGGACTACCCTAGCACAGCTCCCTCCTCAGTCCATAATCCCCATTTACGCCTCAGTTCACTTGGTACTGCCCCTAAAATCGAACAGAATTGCAGAGGCTCTCCATCTGTACTGGCGCAGCACGTCAGCATCGAATGAAGCAGGAGATCAGGTTTGAATCATAAATTCTCATCCCGCACTTCAGTCTCGATATATACAACATCAATATTCGAGACTTGGAAAGGTCTCTGGAACCACACAGTTTCCTTTGAAGAAAGCACCAATGCCTGTGTATCAGGCAGAATCCCCATTTCGTTCGATGCTGAGGTGCTATTCCAATACAGATGGAGGGCCTCTGCAGTACTGCTCGAGTTTAGGGGAAATGATAAGTGGGATGAGCCGTGAATGGGAAACTAGATGACGAGGGAGACGCACTAGGGTAGGGCAGCTGTGCAAAGCCACTGTGCCTGGGTGGGTTAGTGGTTAGCAAATCTGCATAGTGTTCAGGAGACCTGGGTTTCATTCCTGATTGTGGTACAAATTTTCATTCAGAGCTTCTACCTCAATATATATACAGACTTGGAAACGTCACTGGGACCATATATCTTCACTTAAATAAAAATAAACGTGATTTGTCGATGACATTGTAATTCTGTCAGAGACAACAAAGAACTTGGAAGTGTAGCTGAACGGAATGGACAGTGTCTTGAAAGGAGTATATAAGATTTCCATTATAATTATCCGGGCTGTTATGCCGTCGTCGGTTGATGAATTCTGTGTCGATTCCCAACGTTTCGTCTCCGACTGCGGGAGGCATCTTCAAGGCGGTTCGTAGCTCAATGGAAGGTCCAACACACCCACTGGCTCGCTACTGACTGCCGCTACGGACCCCCTTGAAGATGTCTCCCGCAGTCGGAGACGAAACGTTGGGAATCGACACAGAATTCATCAACCGACCACGGCATAACAGCCCAGATAATTATAATGGACATGATATTCCCGGCCATGGAAGTCTACATTTTAGTATCAGTATATAAGATTAACACCAACAACAGTCGAATTAAATCAGGCGATGCTGAAGGAATGACTCGTAAATTACGAAGTGAGACACTAAACGTAGTAGATCAGTTTTGGATTTAGGCAGTAAAATAATTGATGTTCGCTAAAGCAGAAAGGATGTAAAATGTAATCTAACATTGACAAAAGGCGCGTCTGAAAAAGAGAAATTTCTTTACAAAGAATATAAAGTGAAGTGTTTGGAAGTCATTTCTGATGATATTTGCCTGGAGAGTAGCCTCGTACGAAACTGAAGCATGGACGATAAAAAATTAGGATCACAATAGAACAGAAGATTTTGAAATATGGAGCTACAGGAGCTTGATAAACATTAGTTGCGTAGACCACGTGACTAATGATGACGTACTGAATAGAACTGCTGAGGAAAAAAATTTGTAGTGTAACTTGACAGAAGAAATGGCTGATCAATAGGAAATATTCCGCGATATGAGTAAATTGCTAATTTACAATTGGAAGGAACTGTGAGTGGTGAAAATTGCAGAGGTACCCAAGACACAAGTACAGGCAGGTTCAAATGGATGTAGGCTGCAGCAGTTATTTGCAGACGAAGAGTCTCACGCAGGATATAGTAGCGTGGAGAGCTGCATCAAATCCGTCCTCGGACTGAAGATCGCGACAACAACAAAGCTTAGTCCGCTTTGTTTCGAACTTAGAATACCCCAAGTGTACAGTTGAATAACTGGATATTAACTCATTTTTCATTCTTTCACTCCCTTTTGTCTTACTAAAGTTTCTTTTGGGGGAGCAGGTAAAGTAAACAAAATATTTATTCAGCAAAAGAGACAGAAACGATACTGTGGTAGCCTCTCCAAAAGATGTCAGCTTTCACACTCACTTCCTAGTCCATTTACTCGCTAACGGTATTTGTAGCAAATAATAAAAATCTGATTAATTTGATTTATGCCATCACAAATGAGACAGAATGAGTCAGATGGAAGATCTGTACTCTGGAGCAAAGGTGTTAAGGTGTTTAAGGAGCATGCGTCAGAAATAATCATGTTTTAACCGATAAACTTCATCACTGTAATCATTCTCCACTGTCTTGTGCTGTCCTCTCCGTAACCTGAAAATGTTACCAATTTGTTACTTTCAGTAGATCCTCAAACATTTTCTTTCTTAACTGCCCCTTAATTTTCCTCCCCAGCTCTTTCGCTTCCATCATGGCAGTTAAAAACTAAATAATTATCCAAAACCTTTTTGTTTTCCTGCTTTGGAAAGTTGCTATGAGTCTGGTTTCTTCATTGATTTCCCTCCAAACGTATTCACTGCATTTTCCTTCTGTCTAACTGGTTCGTTCCAGGCACCTACGTACTCATATTTCCATCCCTTCTAAGCGTCTTCAATCTTCAACGATCTCCAACTTTTGTAGCTACATGGTATCACATTCCAGATGAATGTCTTAACAATTTTTATGTGTTGTGTGCTAAACGACTTGTTTAGTAGTTGTAGATTTCCTTGATTTATAGCAGACTTAGCTGTTGCAATTGTTTTGTGTTTTCCATACTGCTTATGTTGACTTCTGTAGTACCGCAACCCAAGAAACAAAATTTGTCACCTTCACAGGTAAGAAAAGAAACTGTTTAGCTAACCTCAAACGCAGAAGCTTTTCTTTTTTAACCACTACTTTCATAAAATGCCTGTGTAGACTCAAGAAATTAAGGTCCATGTTAGCTGTATGATATCTGTATAAATCCATGATCATTGTTGATAGGCACATACACAATTGTTTCCTGTGATATCAGTGTGATCATGCAAATATTAACCTAGCAATAGGAGATAAACTGCAGATATTTAATATAACTGAGAAAACGGTAGCTTTTATTATTCAAAGTACTTACATTTCTGTTAATTTTTATTCTTTTAAGTGTAGTTACATTGATTAGCAGTAGTTTGATATTCGTCAAATTTCTGGATCGAATAATAAATTTCCTTGTGTGTCCGATGGTTAAGTAAATCTCACACTATGAGTGATGTTCCCAAGACGATAGAACAAAATTTCAATAGTCTTAGTTAAGAGAAAAAGTATTTACGTCGAGGTGCCCTGGTAAGGAAAAGATTGAGTACAAATTTATAAGCGACGATTAGAGGATTTTTGATTTGTCAAAATCAGCGTTGAGAAAAAAAGAAGTAAACACATTTTTATAATAACTTCATTTTATTGTGCGCTTTGCAGTTGATGCTGCATTCTTAAAACACGAAAGATTATTCCATCAATCAAAACTGGAAACTCCCACTTTCTCTCCCACAGGTCCAAATAACTTGCCGTTCTTGATGTTACTTAACTTGCAGGTTTCGAAAGGGGGTGCAGATATCTGTTTTTCGAGTCGGGGAATGGAATCAGCTTAAATCACTGCTAACGATGGAGCTAAGATATGCTTCACTTTGCATCCATTCATTAACAGCAGACCCACTTCTTCACAAAAGACCCTTTCACATCGTCATTAATTCTGGAATCGCCAATCTACGTATCCACTGAAAACGATATTACAGTATCGTGAATGCACTACCGTAGAAACTGAAGATTATGCCTTCTACTTGTAAGCTAGCATGGCTTCTCCCGTATAAAGCATCAGACCTCTGTTAGTTCTGTGAGACATGAGCAGGAGAATTTCAATTGTGACAACGCAATAGTCAACCCCTTTATGTTGAAGAGTTCGCCAACTTATTGTCGTTCTTGTGCCAATAAATCCTATTGACAGGTAGTAACACAGTTGCTGCTGTACAAAAATGAATGATTGTGATTAAATTAAGAAATAAAACAGTATTATTTCTAAAACACTGGAGATCAATATGATAATTATCATTAGGTGCAAACATCAGTGCTCCTTACATATTAATAGTTCTTGATCAACTTCTCCACCTCGACTGGCTATGTAATTAGACCACGATTCCTTCACTCAATGGGAAAACCTACGAAACACAAAATAAGAGGGCAAACTTGCTTCACAGTGTTAAGAGAAATGTAGAAATAACGCAACTGAATTGTTTAGAATATAGTTACTTTCTCAGTTGCATCGAAGCATTGGCGTCGAAATAATAGATAACTAAAACAGATGTTGATCATGACGAAATGCAAGAGAGATAATGCAGCAAAGCAGAGTGGCCAGCATCCCTATGTTTCACAGTAAATCCAACGTTACTCTGTGAAGTTGCTTACAACAGCGGTTTCTTCCTTGGCAATGATGCCTTGCACAATTCTCGGAGTACTACCCTCTTTTACTCTTTTAACAATTCCTACAACGGAAACTGAAAAGGTAGATATTAACTTCCTTCTAAGACGAGAGCACTCCTACATCGCTGCTGAATGGTTCTGTTGAAATAAACGGATCACGTACGATTTAGTAAATTATGTTTGACGCGTTACGGTTGTATACGGTATTGCAATGACTGTATTGTTCAGATGTACGATACAATGTTCCTTCGAACATACATGCATATGAGACATGGTTAACAACGTACGGAAGTCCGTGAAGTATACTCGGATAACCTAATGGTAAGGCGACAGCTCGCGATAAGCGGAAAATCCAGCTTCGAACCCCGATCCAGCACAAACTTTCATTGTCATCATTCTATTATACAGCTTATGGTTATTCGTACTCGCAGCTGCAAATACATTTCATAAGTAATGGGGGTGGTCTATCTTGAGAACGTCAAAAAAAAAAAAAATTATCTTCCTACAAAGTATGTGACGATAAGTGCTTCCGAAATGCGTCAAATATAATTTGTTGAAGAATAAGTGATCTGCTCATTTAAGTGACTTATTGAGCAGTGATACAAGAAGTGCTCTCGATCTGCACTTTCATCACAGGCCTCCTATATGACTTTGTGTCGCAACTTCAGTCCATTTCAAGCTTTCTCAAAGCTCACAGACTTCCGTTATGGTTATCTCCTGACGAATGCAGCACATCGAAACCTCTTATTGATCACTGCGAATCCATTTCGTTGCCGTAAATTACTATTTACCTCTAACGCTCGGTTATGGCATTGTTGGCTATTCCATACACTAGCCGTTACATTTACGTATTTCCAACATCGCGTGACCCTATTTCTCAATTTCGCTGTCGTATGTACATTGCAAGAGAGGTAACAAACAACCAATTTTCATTTATTATTGCGTATTTTTGTTGGTATACCTCAGCACATTTTCACATACGTCTAATTACACAACATGAACGGTAACACGTTTATTTGCACGTCATAATGTCCGCAAATATTAACACTACTGACACTTTCAAAACCATCTTCATATACGTCCTTTCAAAAACTTCATTAAAGCATTGTATTTACTTTTTCATAATATGCCAGTGCACAAGAAGTAGGACAATTTTTATTTGAAGCACTAAATCTACAGTAGGTTCTCAGTACCATAACCTTAATAATATTTATCTTTGGCAGTTTCTTTATTGATAAATACATTATTGCGTGGCCGTTAATTTTCATAATCACTTGGAACCAATGGTATAACAAAAAGACAGGGTTTTAGGTGTTGGGCTCACTAATGATTCACCTATTCTGAATTTTGATAATACGCTTTTACCTTAACACATTCATAACAGTCTGATTAGGCATTAGTTGTACTCAAATTACTTGTATACTTCAAGGAGCGCTAAAAAAGAGTTGTAGATTTTTCACGTGGACGCAAAGCTGAAGTCGTAATATACACATTACCAGTGTGTTGGAGTCAGGTAACTTTGTAATCTCTTTTTTTCCAGGACTGGATGACTTTGGTTTCCTCTACAGCTGCGTTATCTACGAAGGAGTCATCAAGCTGTCGGTGAGGCTTTGCTCTACGGATGGAAGTTTTCGTGCTGGTGTCCTCGCCAACAGCATGCTGGGTATGGCCTTTAACTCCATATTACATAAACTAGGCTACAGATATTGTAGACAATGGAAATTTTGGGAAGGGTGAGGAATGATCTTAATAACTATCTATCATTTCGTGGAAAATGGAAATTATTGTAAGAAAAGGGAGTTTTTGTTACACAGAATTTGCATCAGTAAACAATCTGAGGAGCCATCTGTGGAACAAGCAATGGTGAAACAGAAACGTTTTGAGATGGCGGTACAAGTTATGTTATCTAGTTGGCATTTCCATTATTTGTTTGAGTTCCACGACCGAAGAGAGACCATAGTTCGGGACGCGTGAGACTGATATCAACCTTTGCACTTTATTTGTTGCCGTGAGACATGCGCAATATGTACTGCAGGAGTCTTCCCCCCGGTTGTCCAGGAAGTTTGTGGGTCACGTTGTGGATTCTGAACGAGATTCATTCTACGAGCATAAAGCGCTTCTTACCACTGAATGATATTTGATTTTGCAGATCTTCTATAATAGTAGCCACTTTAGTGATATTGAACTTGGTACGATGAGACCCTAATCTAACACAAGTAAATGCTTTGTGCTTTGCGAACAGCGCTACTCCATTGGCTAGTACGTACTCTAGTATTAAGACGTTCGTGCATGGGACTTGCTTCTGAACGTGAAGTATACCAGACGTTGTGTCAGTCATGGTTGCCGCCGCGCCCCGAAACCACCAGCTACTTCTCATGAATCTCCAGTGGCAGTTCTCTGCTGCATCTAGGGCGCAGGTCCCACACTTCCTTCACGAAAATAGAGGGGCGCAGAAGAGCTGCGCCAGCTCTGGTAGCAATTGCCGAGGAAGAGTGGAGCAAACAGCAAAGAAGCTTCTAAACTCGCCGACGGCCTAAACAGCGAATTACTGGTAGAGGAACACTATACAGAGATCTGCAACGAACTGAGATACTTACTAATAGAAGCTATTCGGTAACTCAGTTGAATATTCATCCCATTTTCGGTTTTAAATTTAATGTGATTGCAGTATAGCGTGTAATGTCTGTTTGCCGTTGCATAATATCCATATTCCCGATGTTGTATTGACTACCATCACTCTGACGCATAGGTTTCAAGATAGGGATTCATTTCGTAGCTTTATTGGCCTACAAGCATGTGATAGTCTATTAAACCAAGATTGTACACCGAAACATCAAAGAAACTGGTATAGGCATGAGTATTCAAATGGAGAGATATGCAAACAGACAGAATGCGGCGCTGCGGTCGGCAACGCCTGTATAAACAACAAGTTACTATAACCAATCATATCTAAAACGACGCGTTAGCGAGAGGCACTCAATTTGCTGATCTCTTGAAACAGCTTGTACTCATAGTACTCGCACTATAATAAAATAACACCTGATACTGAGTTTAATTCCATACAAAATGGCGTCTCCTATGTTCTGCTTGTGATGTTAAACCGATGCCGCATCTCATTAGCCATGTTCCTGTCTACGAGGCAAAAATCTGACATGCCAAATTTTTCATTTCACACTTCGTAATGTAGTGGAACACGAAATTCCACGCTGTGACGTCACCAGCTCTTCATCCACGTACGTGTTCACGTCCCGTGAGAAGACGGCAGTAGGCATTTACTTGGTAGTCGGAGCTCAACACACATAAAAACGAGTCAAAGGGAAGCAAACGTTGGTCCTCCAAAATTAACTAATTTTCTATCCTGCGAATGCCAGCTTTGAACATGCTTTTCTATTTCTAACCTTCCATATTATCATAGTTTCCAGAACGGAAATATAGTGTACTCTCATTTTATTTGACCGGTTCTAGGAATGAAGAGCATCGGTCCAGTATCACTCTACTGCCGTGGGCTCAAGTTTTACCCATCCCGACGTTAAATAGTAATGGGCTTTCAATTAATTACCATGAATTAAATATTACTTATCGCAGGGGCACAAAAATTTGTCGTTCATGAATACTACATGTGAATGTAAAATACTGAACGTTGACTGCAAACATTAGGCCGCAGCAGGTAACTCCATTTCCAGCTTTTACGAAACATTCTGTCGCGTCCACCTGCTGCACTGCCACTCAATTTATGTAGCGGCCACTTAATTAATATTTTGCCTTTGCTGGGGCACTGTGACGCGTTTGCTAATAAAGTAATTTCTGCCAGGGCGACAACTTTTAGTTACCCGACTTTTAAGCTTTCCAGGAGCACTCGGCATCTGTTTCTGATTCAAAAATAATCTAAAACTGACGCTTATTTGCAAGTCATATCATATTTATGATGGCGTAGAAAGATATTGAAATTATTAAATAAAAACATACGTGATGAAATTTGGAATGCCTGCCATTTTCTATCTCACAGATATGACCTCCTTAGTGGCCTCTTATTATGCAACGAAGTAAGCTCGTTTGATACAACTTCTTATTGCACAGTTGACAAACACAGAACAAGGGACGTGACCGTAGTAGACTGTAAACTGTGAGGGAGGTCAAATAATAAAACTGGCGATAAGTCATTCTCATAAAGAATTGCTAATGATGAAATCGAATCTAAACTGGTATTTAACAACCAAAAATTGTTCATTTCCAGAACCCCCGTGCAGGAAGAACTGGTACAAGTGCGATCATGAGGGTGACAGGACTGTGTGTCGTGTGAAGCTTTGCCCCTGGACCAACTCACCACTGGTGCCCAAGTCGGGAGAAGGTACGTGGCTAATAGAGCACGGTCGATAATTATTTCTCTAAATATCAAACATTGTAATAATAATGTATCATTGTGTATAATTCTTCTTTTATTTTTTTACACAGTTTCTGAATGGTACGAGTGCACGAGAAAAGGAGCCCAGACCGACTGTTACATAAGCAACGTAAGCGGTGAGTCCCGATGAAAGATATCTATGTATCATAACATTCTGAATCGGCCAGTGTTTGACACTAGTCGCTAGAAGGACAAGGGGACCGAACACACCAGTGTTGCATCAATGCGAAAATTATCGGTTAGGTATAATGGGTCCGTATATACTATGTGATCAAATGTATCCGGACACCCGCAAAAACATACGTTTTTCATATTAGGTGCTTGTGCTGCCACCTACTGCCAGGTACTCCATGTCAGCGACCTCAGTAGTCATTAGACATCGTGAGTGAGCAGAATGGGGCGCTCCGCGGAAGTCACGGACTTCGAACGTGGTCAGGTGATTGGGTGTCACTTGTGACATACGTCTGTACGCGAGATTCCCACACTCCTAAACATCCCTATGTTCACTGTTTCCGATGTGATAGTGAAGTGGAAACGTGGAGGGACACATACAGCACAAAAGAGTACACGCCGACCTCGACTGTTGACTGACAGAGACCGCCGACATTTGAAGTGTGTAATTGGCAGACATCTATCCAGACCATCACAAGAGAATTCCAAACTGCATCAGGATCCAGTGCAAGTACTATGACAGTTAGGCGGGAGGTGAGATAACTTGTATTTCATGGTCAAGCGGTTCCTCATAAGCCGCACATCACGCTGGTACTTGTCAAACGACGATTCGCTTGGTGTAAGGAGGTAAACATTGGACGATTGAACAGTGGAAAATTGTTGTGCGGAGTGACGAGTCACAGCGCACAATGTGCCGATCCTATGGCAGGGTGTGGGTATGGCGAACGTCCGGTGAACGTCATCTGCCAGCGTGTGTCGCGCGAACAGCAAAATTCGGAGGTGGTGGTATTATAGTGTGGTCGTGTTTTTCATGTTTTTCATGGAAGGGGCTTGCACCCCTTGTTGTTTTGCGTGGCACTATCACAGCACAGGCCTACATGGATGTTTTAAGCTCTTATTGCTTCCCACTGTTGAAGAGCAATTCGGGGATGACGACTGCATCTTTCAACACGATCGAGCACCTGTTCATAATGCACGGCCTGTGGCTGAGTGGTCACACGACAATAACATCCCTGTAATGGACTGGCTTGCGCAGAGTTCTGACCTGAATCCATAGAACACCTTTGGGATGTTTTTGGAACGCCGACTTCTTGCCAGGCCTCACAGACCGACATCGATAGCTCTCCTCAGAGCAGTATTCCGTGAAGAATGGGCTGCCATTCCCCAAGAAACCTTCCAGCACCTGATTGAACGTATGACTGCGAGAGTGGAAGCTGCCGTCAGGGCTAAGGGTGGGCCAACACCATACTGAATTTCAGCATTACCACGAACTTTTAAGTCATTTTCAGCCAGGTGACCGGATACCTTTGATAATGTAGTGTACGTACGACTTACTTTCAGAGGTCGTTTGCTAACTATTTAAATCCAGGCAAGCCCTGGATTGTAACAGTAATTCGTTCACTAGTTTCTTTCGGGGCTTTAATTTGTGTAGCTTTAGGGCTGAAGGCCTGTTTCAGGGTTTATACTGTCAACTGCAGACAATAAATATTGAAAAATGGCGTTGGACATAAATATTTTATTAACTTATACTTAACTATAACGAGCAAATAATAGTAATTATGCTGCAATTAATTGAAAGTTACACGGCTTAACGAACATCACAGTTACCTTAATGTTAAAACAGTTCAGTAATTAGTCAACAATGAAACAATAGTCCCTGTAGGTCAAAATAATTTTATGTGCTTCTGCAGCCCACTCACGGGATATTACTTAGACTTTCAAAGCCACTCACACACGATGGTAAAGTAAATGGCCATCTAGCTACAGATACTTTGAAACCTATAAAGGGTGCTCGGTTAACAATGGGCATGCTGGAGTCCTGATGACAGACTGAACACAGTCAGTCGAGAGTTACCTTCATGAGGAAGTCGTTGTGCAAGGGTTTTAATCATTAGGATGCAGAAATCTTCATCGTGTAATCCGAGTGTACTGAAGGTGAAGCTTTGGATGTATATCCATCAACTAGGAATGATTAACTCGATCACCCCCGCCCACAGTTTCCTTCTAGGTAAGACTTATGCTACTGTTTCGTTTATTTCGCAATGCGTTCCAAAAATACTCACTGTCGTTGTACACAGTGTAGACTGGTAAGTCTTACATGCGTCACTAAGCGAATAGTCGACAGTCTGTGTACGTCGACAGTGCTATGATTTTTGCCAAGGAAAAGTCACGAAACAGTCTTATGTTTCCAGAAGTTATTTTAAGCCATCTTTGTCGTGCTGTAAGATTCTGCTGTCATTAGTTACAGATGAACGGTCTACGCTTGAATTTGTGCGCCCATCAAACTGACTGGTTAACGTCAATATTAATTTCAATACTAATTAACTGGGAAACGGCACAATGTATCACATTTTTCTCAACGCAGCCTGCCGTGCAAAACGCTTACAAGATTTTCAGACTGTTTCCGATCACCCTGTGAAACACCTAAAACTAGCATCGCAAATACTGCAGAAATGGAAAGGGCTACTGATGTGCTGGTTTCACAGAATAGATTGGTAATCAGGGGCTCGTGTTGTTAGCCAATCAACAGACAGTAATAATACTTCGAAAGGGTTCAAATGGTTCAAATGACTCTAAGCACTACGGGACTTAACATCTGAGGTCATCAGTCCCCTAGACTTAGATTTACTTAAACATAACTAACCTAAGGACATCACACACATCCATGTCCGAGGCATACAATTTGACATTAACATACTACAGTAGGGCAAGCTAGAATGTCGTCGGTGTTCGTTGCAGGATGCTAATGCGAATGGTTTACGATATATCGTATAGTGAAAAGTTCCCACACCGACAATTTTGCAGTACCTGTGGTAGCATACACTAAAGAAAAAGTGCATATACTAATTCTATGGATCCCTAGTAACAAGACAACAGACCATAACAAGTTGTGTTCAAAATGACCACCATTAGCAGTTACACACGCTTCGTCTGGTGTGGAACGACTGCTCCATACGTGCTAGCATTTCAGCGGAGATGTCCGAGTGGGCTGTAGTAATACGTCGTTGCATATCATCAGGTGTATGTTGGTATTTTCTTGTAGACAATGTCTTTCAGCTTTCTCCGTAGTAAAATGTCTGCAGGCGTCGAACCCGGGGAACTGGCCGGCCAAGGTAAAGGACCCCTGCTCCCAAACCAGTGATTTGGAAACAATTTATGAAGGCATGCTGCAGCACTTCGTGGACTGTGGGCTGGACAGCCATCATGTTGGTACCGCAGGTTCCTCCTAGTCTGGAGAGTAACTTCTTCTAGCATCCGTGGGAGATGGTCTTTAGGGAAGCTGCGATACTTGTGCACGTTCAGTATTCCGTCTACGAAAAACGGGCCTGTGAGCTGGTGGTTCACTATCCCACACCACTCGTTTGCACTCCATGGGTGCTGACGTTCCACCTGACGAAGCCAAAGAAGATTGTGGAAAAAACAACAGCACATCTTTCGGAGGTGTCCCTGGCCTTAATTGGTAAACGTGTCTTCATCACTAAACGAGATACATGGTACATCTGGAGTATCCTGTCTTAATGCCCATGTACAGAAGTTGACGGGATTCTCATAATCGTTTCCATGCAGCTCTTGATGGAGAAAGATGTGGTAGGGAAGGAACCTATGTAGATGGAGAAAGCGTAGGAGACTTGCCTGACTCATTCCACCTCCTCGTCCGATTGTGCAGGAGTTGACGTGCGGATCAACAGCAGTAAGAACATTAATTTCCCCCTCTTCTGTCGTCACTTGTTTCCTTCTGTTACATTATCTAGGTGTTACACTACCACTTTAACGTAACTGGCTGAAGAGACTGATAAATAATTGCAGATGTGGTTGACGTCTTCTGGGATATATGGCCGCAAACACCATACAAGAACGAACTGCATTCTTACTACACTCTCCATCCATAATGAGCATGTCGGCGTTCTCTGAATTGGTAAATCCCATCGTCCGCTGACAGCCTACTGCTTTGACTGTCACACAATGACTAGCAAGTCGCGATGCACGCAAGTAGCACAAAAGCGCACTTAAGCAAACATAACAAGGTCGTACCTACGAACTGCGCAGGTTGACCGGTACAAAGAAGCATCGGTGTGGAAGCTTTTCAAAATACGATATCTCATGAACTACCCGCACTAGAATCCTGCAACAAACAGCACAGACATTATAATTTACCCTGTTTTAGTCTGTTAATGACGTTGTTCTATCTTAGAAGTGTATGTTCGTCAAGAAAAAATACAAAAATACTGTAATAACACGTACTATTACGATATGTTTTATGGACTAACAATACGAGCCTTTGAGAACCAATTCATTCGATGAAAACAGCACATCAATAGCACTTTCCATTTCCGCAGTATTTGCGCTTCAAGTTTTAGGTGATTCGCCTGTATATGTACATTTAAATGCAGAAACAGCACTGGTGTACTTTTGGAACCGAGCGAGGTGGCGCAGTGGCTAGCACACTGGACTCGCATTCTGGAGGACGGCGGTTCAATCCCACATCCGGCCATCATGATTTTGGTTTTCCGTGATTTCCCTAAATCGCTCCAGGCAAATGCCGGGATGGTTCCTTTGAAAGGGCACGGCCGGCTTTCTTCCCCATCCTTCACTAATCCGATGAGACTGATGACCTCGCTGTCTGGTCTCCTCCCTCAAACAACCCGACCCCAACCCAGCCCTTCCCTTCCTTTTCCATCTCTTCTTCTTTCCTTTCTTTTTCCATCTCTTCCTTGCCTTCTTCTGTCAGTCTCCATCAACCTCCTCCTCACGCTCTCTCTGCCCATCTCCTCCCTCCCAGTGCCCATCTCTTCCTAGCCCCTGTCTTCGTCCATCTCCTCCTCTTACCTCTATCTTACCTTCCCCCCACTCCCCCTGTACTTTTGGAGACACGGCTGTGTTGGTTTTTGCAGCGGGGAAGCACTACTACTCGGAGGTGGACGACCTGGCGTCTCCCGCCGTGTTCGGCCCGGAGTTGGTGGAGACGCCGGAGCGCCTGCAGAAGGCTGTAGCCCTGCCGGTCCCGGTGTCGCCCTCGCCGTCGGCTCCGCTGCACACCTACCGCCCACTGCCGCACACCGTCGCACTGGGCCGCAGGCGTACCAACTATCGACGCGCCTTCCGCAAGCTCAACGCAGAGTACTACCACGTCTAGGGGCAGAGCATACGGCGGGCAAAGCTGCCTGCTTCTTAAGGACCATCAGCTTCTTTCTCACGACCTGTAAATGCCCTTTGTTATATGACGAATAAATGGAAACCTATCGGAAGCTTTGTTTTATTACTCCCAAGAAATAAAAAATCATGCCTATAGTTTACAGCATATCTCTAACGTCGATCAGTTGCAGAATTTTGGAACACGTATTATGTTCGAGTATAATGAATTTTCTGGAGACCAGAAATCTAGGAATCAGCATGGGTTTCGAAAAAGACGATCGTGTGAAACCTAGCTCGCGCTATTCGTCCACGAGACTCAGAGGGCCCTAGACACGGGTTCCCAGGTAGATGCCTTGTTTCTTGACTTCGGCAAGGCGTTCGATACAGTTCCCCACAGAAGTTTAATCAACAAAGGAAGAGCATATGGACTATCAGACCAATTGTGTGATTGGATTGAAGAGTTCCTAGATAACAGAACGCAGCTCGTCATTCTCAATGGAGAGAAGTCTTCAGAAGCAAAAGTGATTTCAGGTGTGCCGCAGGGGAGTGTCGTAGGACCGTTGCTATTCACAATATACATAAATGACCTTGTGGACAACATCGGAAGTTCACTAAGGCTTTTTATAGATGATTCTGTAGTATACCGAGAGGTGGTAACAATGGAATATTGTACTGAAATGCAGGAGATCTGCAACGAATTTACGCATGGTGCAGGGAATGGCAGTTGAATCTCAATGTAGACAAGTGTAATGTGCTGCGAATATGTAGAAAGAAAGATCCTTCATCATTTAGCTACAATATAGCAGGTCAGCAACTGGAAGCAGTTAATTCCATAAATTATCTGGGAGTACACATTAGGAGTGATTTAAAATGGAATGATCATATGAGGTTGATCGTCGGTAAAGCAGATGCCAGACTGAGATTCATTGGAAGAATCCTAAGGAAATCAATCCGAAAACAAAGGAAGTAGGTTACAGTACGGTTGTTCGCCCAGTGCTTGAATATTGCTCAGCAGTGTGGAATCCGTACCAGATAGGGTTGATAGAAGAGATGGAGAAGATCCAACGGAGAACAGCGCGCTTCGTTACAGGATCATTTAGTAATCGCGAAAGTGTTAAACAGATGATAGATAAACTCCAGTGGAAGACTCTGCAGGAGAGACGCTCAGTAGCTCGGTACGGGCTTTTGTTGAAGTTTCGAGAACATACCTTCACCGAGGAGTCAAGCAGTATATCGCTACCTCCTACGTATATCTCGCGAAGAGACCACGAGGATAAAGTAAGAGAGATTATACTCACACAGAGGCATACCGACAGTCTTTCTTTCTACGAACAATACGAGACTGGAATAGAAGGGAGAACCGATAGAGGTACTCAAAGTACCCTCCGCGGAGTATGGATGTAGATGTAGATCTGTTCAAAAAATTCCGCAGCTTCGTCCATAAAACTTTTTCACGCATATCTTTTACTTGTTGTGCATAGATAGACCCGTCGTCTAGGGAAAGCGTTTTTGAGTCATCATCGAAACGTCTTCGGTCCCGGGTTGTATCCCAGCCACGCCTAAATTTTTATAAACAATCAGGATTGGCGGCCGAAGACTTCCGGCATAAGAAGTCAGCCTCGTTCTGCCAACGGCCTTGTCGAAGAGGGTGGAGGGCACTCTCTTGTCCTAGGGGTGGAAATTGCCCCTAAAGGCGGAAGAATCAGCAATGATCAATGACACGAGGATGCAGAAGGCAATGGAAACCACTGCATTAAAGACACGCAACGTGTATCCACAGGACATGTGGCCTGTAACTGAAGAAGTGTCATGATGATTTCTCCATTGGCAAAAGATTCTGGAATAGTCCCCCATTCGGATCTCCAGGAGGGGACTCCCAAGGGGGAGGTTACCATGAGAAACTGATTGAGTAATCAACGAAAGGATAACGTTCTACGAGTCGCGGCGTCGAATGTCAGAAGCTTGAACGTGGTAGGGAAACTAGAAAATCTGAAAAGGGAAATGCAAAGGTTTAATCTAGATACAGTAGGGGTCAGTGAAGTGAAGTGGAAGGGAGACAAGGATTTCTGGTCAGATGAGTATCGGGTAATATCAACAGCAGCAGAAAATGGTATAACAGGTGTAGTATTCGTTATGAATAGGAAGGTAGGGCAGAGGGTGTGTTACTGTGAACAGTTCAGTGACCGGGTTGTTCTAATCAGAATCGACAGCAGACCAACACCGACAACGATAGTTCAGGTATACATGCCGACGTCGCAAGCTGAAGATGAACAGATAGAGAAAGTGTATGAGGATATTGAAAGGGTAATGCAGTATGTAAAGGGGGACGAAAATCTAATAGTAAAGGGCGACTGGAATGCAGTTGTAGGGGAAGTAGTAGAAGAAAAGGTTACAGGAGAATATGGGCTTGGGACAAGGAATGAAAGAGGAGAAAGACTAATTGAGTTCTGTAACAAGTTTCAGCTAGTAATAGCGAATACCCTGTTCAAGAATCACAAGAGGAGGAGGTATACTTGGAAAAGGAGGTATACTTGGAAAAGGCCAGGAGATACGGGACGATTTCAATTAGATTACATCATGGTCAGACAGAGATTCCGAAATCAGATACTCGATTGTAAGGCGTACCCAGGAGCAGAGATAGACTCAGATCACAATACAGTAATGATGAAGAGTAGGCTGAAGTTCAAGACATTAGTCAGGAAGAATCAATACGCAAAGAAGTGGGATACGGAAGTACTAAGGAATGACGAGATACGTTTGAAGTTCTCTAACGCTATAGATACAGCAATAAGGAATAGCGCAGTAGGCAGTACAGTTGAAGAGGAATGGACATCTCTAAAAAGGGCCATCACAGAAGTTGGGAAGGAAAACATAGGTACAAAGAAGAAATTCTTCAGTTGCTTGATGAAAGGAGGAAGTACAAACATGTTCCGGGAAAATCAGGAATACAGAAATACAAGTCGCTGAGGAATGAAATAAATAGGAAGTACAGGGAAGCTAAGACGAAATGGCTGCAGGAAAAATATGAAGACATCGAAAAAGATATGATTGTCGGAAGGACAGACTCAGCATACAGGAAAGTCAAAACAACCTTTGGTGACATTAAAAGCAACGGTGGTAACATTAAGAGTGCAACGGGAATTCCACTGTTACATGCAGAGGAGAGAGCAGATAGGTGGAAATAATACATTGAAATCATATATGAGAGTGAAGATTTGTCTGATGTGATACAAGAAGAAACGGGAGTCGATTTAGAAGAGATAGGGGATGCAGTATTAGAATCGGAATTTAAAAGAGCTTTGGAGGACTTACGGTCAAATAAGGCAGAAGGGATAGATAACGTTCCATCAGAATTTCTAAAATCATTGGGGGAAGTGGCAACAAAACGACTATTCACGTTGGTGTGTAGAATATATGAGTCTGGTGACATACCATCTGACTTTCGGAAAAGCATCATCCACACAATTCCGAAGACGGCAAGAGCTGACAAGTGCGAGAATTATCGCGCAATCGGCTTAGCAGCTCATGCATCGAAGCTGCTTACAAGAATAATATACAGAAGAATGGAAAAGAAAATTGAGAATGCGCTAGGTGACGATCAGTTTGGCTTTAGGAAAAGTAAAGGGACGAGAGAGGCAATTCTGACGTTACGGCTAATAATGGAAGCAAGGCTAAAGAAAAATCAAGACACTTTCATAGGATTTGTCGACCTGGAAAAAGCGTTCGACAATACAAAATGGTGCAAGCTGTTCGAGATTCTGAAAAAAGTAGGGGTAAGCTGTAGGGAGAGAGGGGTCATATACAATATATACAACAACCAAGAGGGAATAATAAGAGTGGACGATCAAGAACGAAGTGCTCGTATTAAGAAGGGTGTAAGACAAGGCTGTAGCCTTTCGCCCGCACTCTTCAATCTGTACATCGAAGAAGCAATGATGGAAATAAAAGAAAGGTTCAGGAGTGGAACTAAAATACAAGCTGAAAGGATATCTATGATACGATTCGCTGATGACATTGCTATCCTGAGTGAAAGAGAAGAAGAATTAAATGATCTGCTGAACGGAATGAACAGTCTAATGAGTACACAGTATGGTTTGAGAGTAAATCGGAGAAAGACGAAGGTAATGAGAAGTAGTAGAAATGAGAACAGCGAGAGACTTAACATCAGGATTGATGGTCACGAAGTCAATGAAGTTAAGGAATTCTGCTACCTAGGCAGTAAAATAACCAATGACGGACGGAGCAAGGAGGACATCAAAAGAAGACTCGCTATGGCAAAAAGGCATTTCTGGCCAAGAGAAGTCTACTAATATCAAATACGGGCCTTAATTTGAGGAAGAAATTTCTGAGGATGTACGTCTGGAGTACAGCATTGTATGGTAGTGAAACATGGACTGTGGGAAAACCGGAACAGACGAGAATCGAAGCATTTGAGATGTTGTGCTATAGACGAATGTTGAAAATTAGGTGGACTGATAAGGTAAGGAATGAGGAGGTTCTACGCAGAATCGGAGAGGAAAGGAATATGTGGAAAACACTGATAATGAGAAGGGACAGGATGATAGGACACCTGCTAAGACATGAGGTAATGACTTCCATGGTACTAGAGGGAGCTGTAGAGGGCAAAAACTGTAGAGGAAGACAGAGATTGGAATGCGTCAAGCAAATAATTGAGGACGTAGGTTGCAAGTGCTACTCTTAGATGAAGAGGTTAGCACAGGAAAGGAATTCGTGGCGGGCCGCATCAAACCAGTCAGTAGACTGATGACCAAAAAAAAAAAAAATTGTGCATGGTCTCCTTCGTTATACTCTACTCCATAATTGATACACCGCTTCCAGTGCCTTTTCCATATGCGGAAGCAGTCTTGGTTCGTCTCTTACTGGATCGTGCGAAGCTCCGTCTGAGAATTTTCTTCTATCTCGTCTGTCGTAACAAATATACGTCCTTTCAACGGGGTTTTCAACTTCGGAAATAAAAAGAAAGTCCACAGAGGCAAGAAGGCAGCACAGTGCGCCGGCCACAGTGGCCGAGCGGTTCTAGGCGCTTCAGTCTGGAAGCGCGCGACCGCTACGGTCGCAGGTTCGATTGCTCCCTCGAGAATGGATGTATGTGATGTCCTTAGGTTAGTTATGTTTAAGTAGTTCTAAGTTCTAGGGGACTGATGACCTCAGATGTTAAGTCCCATAGTGCTCAGAGCCATTTGAACCATTTTTGAGCAGCACAGTGATTTCGTTCTTTGTGCTACAGTCTCGCACCAACAGGCATGAATGCATGATGCAAAGGCCATGAGTTGTCTCGCTACATTTCAGGCCGTTTCCTTCTCATATTTCCTCGCAGGTGTCTCAACACGACCCAATGATCCCATCGATTAACAATTTGCCCCAGTGGTAAGAATTCATGATAAACTAATACTTCAACGTCAAACAAAACTATCAGCATGCCTTTGACATTTGACCTGACGAGCTTCTTTTGGTTTTGGAGAACCTTCCCTGACCCACTGTAAAGCTTTAACCTTGGTCTCAATACCATACCAGTCTCATCACTAGTTATGATTCTCTTAACATCTCTTTCTTATCTGTACCATCCAACAACTCTTGAAAGACGGTGAGGCTAAGTTCTTTCTGGGCTTGACTCATGAGCCGCGGGACGAACTTGGCGGCAACACGATGCAGTCTAAAATGCAGTGTCAGGTTTTCATGACATGATTCTGCTGAAATGTTACGCTCTCCTGCAATCTCTCGGACGCTCAGTCTTCGATTGGCACGCACAATGTCATTGACTTTCCTGACATGAGCGTTCCTGACAAGGGCGTCCTGAACAAGGGTCATCTTTAACTTCTGTCCGGCCATTTTTAAACCTTGTGAACCATTAGTAACACTGAGTACGGCTTAAGCACTCATCAGCTACGCTTCCTGCATCATTTGGTGTGTCTCTTTAAAGGTTTTCTTGAGTTTCAGCAAAAATGTAATGTAGGTACGTTGCTCCCGTAACTCTGCCATCACCAAATTCGCAAACTGTGCCACACAACTTTCTACTCAACACAGGACTGAACAATAACTAACAGACACGAAACAATTAAACTTACGGCGGTTTCACATTAAACACAGGCGTGTGCGGGGATGCTAGCCACATTTCGCTCCACCAAGCCATGGGCCTGAAATTACGAAAGTGGTGACAGCGAATATTCACAAGAGGAGGAGGTTTACTTCGAAAACACTCGGAGACACGGGAAGATTCCAGCTGGATTACATCACTGTAACACAGAGCTTTCTAAATTAGACATTGAATTGTAGGGTGTTCCAAGCTGCAAATACAGATCCAGACCACAATTTACTAATTTTGAAAAGTAGACTGAGGTTTAACAGAATCGTCCAGGATAATCACTTTGGAAGGGACTATGATAATGAATTACTGAGGAATGATGAGACGCGTCTCAAATTCGCTTTTTTAACTGTGGATACTGCGAAAAGGAGTACCAGAGCAGGTAGTTTAGTTTAAGAGGAGTTTACTACTGTAAAGAGGGCTGTTGGACAGGTGCAAGGATGGTAACTTCGAAGAAACCTTGGATAACTGACTAAATACTCCAATTCATTGACAAATGAAGTACAAAAATGTCCCAGAAAGGGCAGGAACATAGCAATATTAATCCATTAGGCATGAAATAAATAGCCCTGGGTAGTCAAGGGGAAAGGGCTGCAGGAAAGATTTAAAGAAATCCAAAAAGAAGTGATCATCGGAAGGACTGACTCAATATATAGATAAGTCAAATCTTAGTTGCGAAGGGGTAATATGAAGAGTGCAATGGGAGCTCACTGATAAAGGCAGAGGAGAGAGCGGATAGGTGAAAAGAGTGCACTGAAGGCTTCTGTGAAGGAGAGGACTTGTCTCAGGACATGACAGATGAAGAAATTGTGGTGGATTTGGAAGACATATGGATCCTTTATTAGAGTCAGAATTTAAGAGAGCTCTGGAAGACCTGATAATGAATAAGTCAGAACGGATAGATAACAATTCACCGGAAATTCAAAAATCGTTGGGGGAACTGGCAACCAAACGACTGTTCAAGTTGGTAAGCTAAGTCTCTGCGACTGACGACACACCATCAGATTTTCGGGTAGATACCAATCACACAATTCTTAAGAGAGCGTGGCAGATACAACTGCGAGAAATATCGCACGATTGGCTTAACAGCTCATGTATCCAAGCTGATGAAAAGAACAATTTACAGAGTCATGGAAAGGACAGTTGTGGATCTGTCAGATGACGATCAGTTTGGCTTTAGGAAAAGGAAATGCACCAGACAGGTAGTTCTGACGTTGCGGCTGATAATGGATGCAAGACTGAACCAAAATTAAGACACGGTCATACTATTTGCAGAGCTGGAAATCGTTCGTCAATACAAAGTGACAGGCAATGTCCGAAATTCTGAGAAAAACAGAGGTAAGCTTCAGGAAAAGACAGGTAATGTACAAAATGTGGAAGGGCCGAGAGGAAACAATAAGACTAGAAGACCACGAATTATGTGATCGGGTTAAAAAAGTTGTAAGACGGGGACGCAGTCTTTCGCCCCTGTTGTTCTGTCCAAACAGAGGAAAAAAGATAGAAATGATAGATACGTTCAACAGTGGGATTAACATTCAGAGTAAAAGAGTATCGGTGATAAAAGCACTGGTCTCTTTTACTCTGAATTACAGGATCTGTTGAATTGTATCAACAGGCTACTGAGAGAAGGGTATGTAATGAGAATAAACTGCAAAAAGAAGAAAGTAATGAGAAATAGCAGAAATGAGAACAGCGAGAAGCTTAACATCAAAACTGGTGATCACAAAGTAGACGAAATTAAGGTTTTCTGCTACACTGGGAGCAAAATAAGTCGTGACACACGAAGCAAGGCCACCATAAGAGCGTGCTAACACTGACGACGAGGACACTCCTGGGCAAAACAAATGTGCTGGTATCACACATAGGCCTTAATTTGAGTAATAAATTTCTAAGAATGTACCTTTGGAGCACAACTTCGTATAATTGTGAATCATGGGCAGTTAGAAAACCAGAACGGAAGATAATTTTGGCGTCGTAGTGCTTCAAAAGAATGGTGAAAATTTGGTGAACTGATAAGGAGTGACGAGGTACTCCACAGATTCGCCGAAGAAAAGAAGTTTTGGAAAACAATGACAAAAAGAAGGGGCATGATAATAAGGAAATAATCATCCTCATACCAGACGGAGTTGCTCGACCTGCTACACGTAACTCTCCAGTTGAGGTGGCAACGTCAAATTTAATCCTTATCTTGCCCTTTCTTTGTTTTGCTGGCCCTAATTAGTTAATTATTTATTGTTATTTTTGAGTCATTAGTCTTCTGACTGAATTGATGGGGCCCGTCAAGAATCCCTTTCATGTCACAACCTCTTCGTCTCAGAGTAGCATGGAAGTCATTCCCTCATATCATAACAGGTCTTCTGTCAACCAGCCCCTTGTCCTCCTCAGTGTTTTCCACATATCCCTTTCCTCTCCGTTTCTGTGCAGAATCTTCTCATTCCTTACCTTATCAGTCCACCTAATTTTCAGCATATGTCTGTAACACCACATCACAAATGTTTCGATTTTCTTCTGTTCCGGTTTTTCCTCAGTCCGTGTTTCTCTCTGTGCTCCAAAGGCACAGTCTCAGAAATTTCTTTCTCAAATTAAGGTCTATGTTTGATAGCAGTAGATTTTTCTTGGCTAGGAATGCCCTTTTTGTCATTCGTAGTCTGCTTCTGATGTCCTCCTTGCTCCGCCCGTAATGGGTTATTTTGCTGCCTAGCTACCAGAATTCCCATAATTCCTTAACTTCATCTACTTTGTGACCATCACTCCTGATGTTAAGTTTCTCGCTGTTGTCATTTCTGCTACTTCTTATTATTTTCGTCTTTCATCGATTAACTCTCAATCTACACTCTTTAGACCATTTCATTCAGCATATCATGTTATTCCTCTTCACTTCCACTCAGGATACCAATGTCATCAGCGAATCGTATCATTGTTATCCTTCCACCAAGAATTTGAATCCCACTCCTGAACCTTTCTTTTATTTCCATCATCGTTTCTCGATGCACAGATTGAAGAGTAGGGGGAAAGACTACATCCCTGTGTTACACCCTTTTTAATCCGAGTACTTCGGTCTTCTTTTCAATTCTTATTATTCCCTATTGGCTCTTGTACATATTGTGTATTACCCTCTCTTCCTATAGATTACCCCTATTTTTCTCGCAGTTTCGAATATTTTACACGATTTTACATTGTCGAACGCTTTCACCAGGTCGACAAATCATACGAACGTGTCTTGATTTTTCTTTAGTGTTTCTTCCATTACTTAGCAAGCGTAACGCCAGAATTGCCTCTTTGGTGCCTTTACCTTTCCTAAAACCAAACTGATCGTCATCTAACACAGCCTCAATTTTACTTTCCATTCTTCTGTATATTATTCTTGTCAGCAACTTGGATGTATGAGATGTTAAGCTTATTGTGCAGTAGTTCTCACACTTATCAACTCTTACAGTCTTCGGAATTTGTACATGATGTTTCTCCGAAAGTCAGGCGGTATGTCGCCAGACTCATACATTCTACACACCAACGTGAATAGTCGTTTTGTTGCACTTCTCCCAATGATTTTGGAAATTCTGATGGAATGTTATCTAGTCCCTTCTGCGTTATTTGACCTTAAGTCCTCTAAAGCAGTTTTAAATTCTGATTCTATTACTATATCCCTTATCTCCTGTAAATCAACTCCTGTTTCTTCTTCTTTCACATCAGACAGATCTCCCCACTCGCAGAGGCCTTCAATTTACTCTTTCCACCTATCCGCTCTCCCCTCTGTATTTAAAAGTGGAAATCTCGTTGCACTCTTAATGTTACCTCCCCTGATTTTAATTTCACCGACGGTTATTTTGACTTTCTTTTAAGGTGAGTAATTCCATCACACAATCAGCCCTTTTTCGATTTATTCACATTTTTCATGCCACCATTTCGCTTTAGCTTCCCTGCACTTCCTGTTTGTTTCATTCCTCAGTGACTTGCATTTCTGTATCCCTGAATTTGCGTGATCGTATTTGTTCTTCCTTGTTTCATCGATCTACTGAATTATTTCTTCTGTTACTCATGGTTTCTTCGCAGATACCTTCTTTGCACCTATGATTGCTATTTTTAGAGACATACATTTCTCTTCAGCTGTGCTGCCTACTGAGCAGTTCCTTATTGCTGTATCTGTAGCCTTAGAGAACTTCAAGTGTATCTCGTCATTCCGTACTGCTTCCGTATCCCACTTCTTTGCGTATTAATTCTTCTTGACTAATCTCTTTAACTTCAGCCTACTCTTCATCACAACTACATTGTGATCTGAGTCTGTATCTGCTCCTGGGTACGCCTTACACTCCAGTATCTGATTTCGGACTCTGTCTGACCATGTTGTAAAGTATCAAATGTTCCCGTATTACTCGGTCTTACCAAGTATACCTCCTCCTCTTGTGATTCTTGAAGAGAGTATACGATATTACTGGTTTAGTATTTGTTATTACTAGCTTCAATTTATTACAGAACTCAATTAGTCTTTCTCCTCTCTCGTTACTTGTCCGAAGCCTATCTTCTCCTGTAACCTTTTCTTCGACCCCTTCCCCTACAACTGAATTCCAGTCCCCCATGCCTATTAGATTTTCATCTCCCCTTACGTGCAGTATTGCACTTTCAATATGCTCATGTAGTTTCTGTATCTCTTCATCTTCTGCTTGCGATGTTGGCATGTATACCTGAATTGCCGTTGTCGGTGTTGGTTTACTGTCGCTTCTGATAAGAACAAGCCTATCACTGAACTGTTCACAGTAATACACTCTGTGCTCTACCTTGCTATTCACGGCGAATCCCACTCCAGTTATAATACTGGTTGCTGCTGTAGATATTACCGTATACTCTTCTGATCAGAAATCCTTGACTTCTTTCCATTTAACTTCACTGAGCCTATTATATCCAGACATAGCCTTTGCATTTCCCTTCTCAGATTTTCTAACTTCCCTACCATTTTTGAGCTTCTGATATTCAACGCCCCGACTCGTTCGACTTCATTCTTTCGTTGGGTATTCAGTCTTTTTTTCATGGTTACCTCCTCCTTGGCAGTTCCCTCCCGGAGATGGGGAACTATTCTGGAATCTTTTCTCGAGGGAGAGATCATCATGACAGTGGTTCGTTACAGGCCACATGTCCTGTGCATACACGTTGTGCGTCTTTAATGCCGTGGTTTCCGTTGCCTTCTGCATCCTCATGTCGTTTATCATTGCTGATTCTTCCGCCTTCAGGGGCAATTTCCCACCTCAAGGAGCAGAAAGTGTCCTGAACCTCCGTCCGCTCCTCCGCCCTCTTTGACAGGGCCGTTGGCCGAATGAGGTTGACTTCTTATGCGGGAAGTCTTCGGCCGCTAATGTCAATTACTAATCAATATTTAAACCCCGCAAGTATGGCAGGCGACCATTGTGTAGGGGCCTCATGTTTCATTCCGTATCGGGCGGTGACCTGTCACGCTGGGAACGCGCCAACTTAGTGGAGGCGTGGACTCGTAGACCACAGATAATTTTACTGGTTTAGTAAAGTTGTGAACTTTTTTCTTTTTGTGAAGATCGGACAACAAAGACTGCAAATAGAACAGTCAATTACAGGTAATAGATGCCGTGTTTTTTTATTGTTTATTACATCAGTACCAATAATGCAAATACCTGTACATCGCGAATTCGAAGACCTTATTTTTCACTGATAATTCGACTTATCTAAAAATCCTATCTAATATCGAACATACCATACGAAATCATTAGTATCTCAGCGTGCCACAACACACAAGTCGGCTCGCCCACCTCTCATGAATGCAGCCACTTATGACTTCCACCTCGCAACTTCACTCAGATCCTGAGAACTACGATGGCACACGAAACATTGTAGAAGGCTAACATTTCACTGCTAGAAAAACCAGCTGCGCTGCACGGTTATCGAGACATAAAATGCGTGCACCCAAAGGTAGGAATTGAATTAATTAACCTAATAAACAATTCCAAAAAGTAAAAACATTTTGAAATATGACTATGTAGGATCCCCAAATGCAAAAATTTTTGTAGCTACGCAACAAACTTGTTTTTTTTTCAGAAAACTATCAAAATCGCTTCAAAGTCCTCGACACTAAAACCGAACCACTATTTCCAACCAAGTCCATTCTTCTGAGAACCTCCTTATTTCTTATAATTCCATTTTACTTTCAACGTAGTTTTGTAACACCTCATCTTAAACACTTCGATTTTCTTCATTTTCCCACAGCCAACGATTCACTTCCATACAAATACGTGCTTCACACGTACATTCTAAGAAACTTGTTAATTAAGGTCTATATTCGTTATCTGTCTACTTATTTTAGGGAATAAAACTCTTTCAGTTGGTTTTTACCTAGTAACTCTCCCCTCTCCCATGAACCATTGACCTTGCCGTTGGTGGGGAGGCTTGCGTGCCTCAGCCACACAGATAGCCGTACCGTAGGTGCAACCACAACGGAGGAGTATCTGTTGAGAGGCCAGACAAACGTGTGGTTCCTGAAGAGAGGCAGCAGCCTTTTCAGTAGTTGCAGGGGCAACATCTGTATGATTGACTGACCTGGCGTTGTAACACTAACCAAAACGGCCTTGCTGTGCTGTTACTGCGAACGGCTGAAAGCAATGGGAAACTACAGCCGTAATTTTTCCCGAGGGCATGCAGCTTTACTGTATAGTTAAATGATGATGGCGTCCTCTTGGGTAAAATATTCCGGAGGTAAAATAGTCCCCCATTCAGATCTCCGGGCGGGGACTACTCAAGAGGACGTCATTATCAGGAGAAAGAAAACTGGTGTTCTACGGATCGGAGCGTGGAATGTCAGTTCCCTTAATCGGGTAGGTAGGTTAGAAAATTTAAAGAGGGAAATGGATAGGTTTAAGTTAGAAATAGTGACGTTCTGTCGCAGGAGCAACAAGACTTTTGGTCAGGTGAATACAGGGTTATTAATACAAAATCAAATAGGGGTAATGCAGGAGTAGGTTTAATAATGAATAAAAATATAGGAGTGCGGGTAAGCTACTACAAACAGCATAGTGAACGCATTATTGTGGCCAAGATTGACACGAAGCCCACGCATACTACAGTAGTACAAGTTTATATGTCAACTAGCTCTGCAGATGATGAAGAAATTTATGAAGTGTATGATGAGATAAAATAAATTATTCAGGTAGTGAAGGGAGACGAAAATTTAATAGTCATGGGTGACTGGAATTCGACAGTAGGAAAGGGAAGAGAAAGAAACGTAGCAGGTGAATATGATTGGGCTAAGAAATGCAAGAGGAAGCCGCCTGGTAGAATTTTGCACAGAGCACAACATAATCATAGCTAAGAATCATGAAAGAAGGTTGTACACATGGAAGAACCCTGGAGATATTGAAAGGTATCAGATAGATTATATAATGGTAAGACAGAGCTTTAGGAACCAGGTTTTAAATTGTAAGACATTTCCAGGGGCAGATGTGGACTCTGACCACAATCTATTGGTTATGACCTGTAGATTAAACCAGAAGAAACTGCAAAAAGGTGGGAATTTAAGGAGATGGGACCTGGATAAACTGACTAAACCAGAGGTTGTACAGAGTTTCAGGGGGAGCATAAGGGAACAATTGACAGGAATGGGGGAAAGAAATACAGTAGAAGAAGAATGGGTAGCTTTGAGAGATGAAGTAGTGAAGGCATCAAAGGATCAAGTAGGTAAAAAGACGAGGGCTAGTAGAAATACTTGGGTAACAGAAGAGATATTGAATTTAATTGATGAAAGGAGAAAATACAAAAATGCAGTAAGTGGAGCAGGCAAAAAGAAATACAAATGTCTCAAAAATGAGATCGACAGGAAGTGCAAAATGGCTGAGCAGGGATGGCTAGAGGACAAATGTAAGGATGTAGAGGCTTATCTCACGAGGGGTAAGATAGATATTGCCTACAGGAAAATTAAGGAGACCTTTGGAGAAAAAAGAACCACTTGCGTGAATATCAAGAGCTCAGAAGGAAACCCAGTTCTAAGCAAAGAAGGGAAAGCAGAAAGGTGGAAGGAGTATATAGAGGGTCTATACAGGGGCGATGTTCTTGAGGACAATATTAGGGAAATGGAAGGGGAGTTAGATGCAGATGAAATGGGAGATATGATACTGCGTGAAGATTTTGACAGAGCACTGAAAGACCCGAGTCGAAACAAGGCCCCCGGAGTAGACAACATTCTATTGGAACTACTGACAGCCTTGAGAGACCCAGTCCTGACAAAACTGTACCATCTGGTGAGCAAGATGTATGAGAAAAGCGAAATACTCTCAGACTTCAAGAAGAATATAATAATTCCAATCTCAAAGAAAGCAGGTGTTGACAGATGTGAAAATTACCGAACTATCAGTTTAATAAGTCACAGCTGCAAAATACTAACGCGAATTCTTTACAGACGAATGGAAAAACTGGTAGATGCCGACCTCGGGGAAGATCAGTTTGGATTTCGTAGAAATGTTGGAACACGTGAGGCAATACTGACCCTACGACTTATCTTAGAAGAAAGATTAAGGAAAGGCAAACCTACGTTTCTAGCATTTGTAAACTTAGAGAAAGCTTTTGACAATGTTACTGCAATACTCACTTTCAAATTCTGAAGGTGGCAGGGGTAAAATACAGGGAGCGAAAGGCTATTTACAATTTGTACAGAAATCAGATGGCAGTTATAAGAGTCGAGGGACATGAAAGGGAAGCAGTGGTTGGGAAGGGAGTGAGACAGGGTTGTATCCTCTCCCCGATGCTATTCAATCTGTATACTGAGCAAGCAGTAAAGGAAACAAAAGAAAAATTCGGAGTAGGTATTAAAATCCATGGAGAAGAAATAAAAACTTGGTGGTTCGCCGATGACATTGTCATTCTGTCAGGGACAGCAAAGGACTTGGAAGAGCAGTTGAATGGAATGGACAGTATCTTGAAAGGAGGATGTAAGATGAACATCAAGAAAAGCAAAACAAAGATAATGGAATGTAGTCGAATTAAGTCGAATGATGCTGAGGGAATTAGATTAGGAAATGAGACACTTAAAGTAGTAAAGGACTTTTGCTATTTGGGGAGCAAAATAACTGATGATTGTCGAAGTAGAGAGGATATAAAATGTAGACTGGCAATGGCAAGGAAAGCGTTTCTGAACAAGAGAAATTTATTAACATCGAGTATAGATTTAAGTGTCAGGAAGTCGTTTCTGAAAGTATTTGTATGGAGTGTAGACGTGTATGGAAGTGAAACATGGACGATAAATAGTTTGGACAAGAAGATAATAGAAGCTTTCGAAATGTGGTGCTACTGAAGAATGCTGAAGATTAGATGGGTAGATCACATAACTAATGAGGAGGTATTGAATACAATTGGGGAGAAGAGGAGTTTGTGGCACAACTTGACCCGAAGAAGGGATCGGTTGGTAGGACATGTTCTGAGCCATCAAGGGATCACCAATTTAGTACTGGAGGGCAGGGTGGAGGGAAAAAATCGTAGACGGAGACCAAGGGATGAATAAACTATTCGGTTTCAGAAGGTTGTAGGTTGCAGTAGGTACTGGGAGATGAAGAAGCTTGTACAGGATAGAGTAGCATGGAGAGCTGCATCAAACCAGTCTCAGGACTGAAGGCCACAACAACAACAACAACATCTTAGGTGGGTTACCACCACGATTTTGAAATGGAACTAAAATTCGAGCACAGTTCACCATAGTAAAGCTATAATGAACCTGAAATTCACTGAACTAATATTGCATTCTGAACCTCTGTGCAGTGCACAAAGCGTACGTCGCCACACGTGACAGACCACGTCGTACTGCCATCCGTTACAATGCAAACATGAAAAGTAATCGTCATTAATGTATAAAAATACACTTACTGGGATGCTGTGTTCCTTAGGAATGACTTGACACTAATAAAGAATACACTGTAATGATAACTGACCAATGAGATCTGGCTCCCTAAATAAGCGCAAAACACCGGGTTGCAAAGCAAGTACAAAGAAAGCGATACCGGGTAATTAACTCAATTCAGTCTACATTGCATCAAATAACTATTATAGCAAATATCCTTACATAATTACAGCGATTTCTCGCAGTTAGTCTCCATTATCAACATTGGCGCGAACGCTTATTCATTTCGGAGTCGCAAAGAAAACCAACGAAATGTTAAAATTGATCGACTCCAACATCCATTCTCAAACCGTCGCCTTCGTTGTAAAAGTTAACCTGTACTTCTACCAGTGCACATAGCTGCAATAGCCACGAATAATAATCTTACGTATGCGTGACATAGTGATGATTATACGAAATCCAATAACTTTACAAAAACCAGAAATGAAACCTCCCTCCAGCCGTTTGTAGTATATAACTACTACTGACCTTTGGAGGGAGGATTCATTTCCGGGCATTGCGAAGGTATTGGGTATTGCATAAGCATTATTTCATACATACATAAGAATATCAGTTGCAGATACCCCTTACGCGAGCGCTGGCGGAAATATGAGTTAATGTTTACAATGAAGACTATGGTTTGATAATGGACGATGTGCTCAGAAACTAGTCACCACAAATGAAAATTTTTGAATGCAGCTGTAACAGAGGGTAGAAATAAAATTTGGTAATCCACGTTCCTGGTCCTCACTCCTACATTATGTTGGAATTTCACAAATATTAAAATTATTTCTGGCACATGTTTCAACACGCTGATCTTCACAGAATTTACCTACTTCTACCATTTTGTATTTATGTCTCTCTTTTATGAATGTGACAACTCTTCCATTATCCATAATGGATCGGCGTAAATACGCAGCTAACTTATAAGCACTTACATTAACATATTATTATCTTGTGGTTTTATGGTGTTCGTAGAGACAAATGACATCAGTTTCTTTCTAGTTGCTAAGATCTTTCAAACAATTAAAGAATTAATAAACTTTATTTTTGCCCTCTATCATTGTAATAAACGAAGATGATTTAAATTTCCCTCTGTTATTAGAAGATGAACTGGGGGTCTCTGTCAGGTTGATTTCCGTTAACGCTGTCCACCTGAATTCAGAATTTGACCTAATGTGCCTCACCTGAGCCCAACAACCACAGCTACGATTACGGCAACAATTATTACGTAGATTACACTTATAGGCTATGGGCCGGCAGCGGCGAATGACAACACTCCGACCTCCTCATCTGAGTGACAAGTCATGGGACTATATAACTGATAGGACGCTCTTCTCTCGTGGACAAATGTCAGAAACAATTTTATTAATCTTCTCTGTATATAAAAGACAATAGCCTGTCTGAATCACTCATCATGGCCCAGCCCGAACAAAAAATGATTCAAACGGCCCTGAGCACTATGGGACTTAACTTCCGACGTCATCAGTCCCCTAGAACTTAGAACTACATAAACCAAACTAACCTAAGGACATCACACACATCCATGCCCGAGGCAGGATTCGAACCTGCGACCGTAGCGGTCGCGCGGTTCCAGACTGTAGCACCTAGAACCGCTTGGCTACACAGGGCGGCCCAGCCCGAACAGTTAACGATAGAAACTTGAGATTTAGTGAAGGTGTGGATCTTATACTAAAGACAGCGTTTGAGAAGGGATTGGCCGAAATTACATTCCTAATAGAGTGAAATAGGGATTAAAGGCTTTTTGAAAGTATGTCCCTGTTAAGGAAATTTTGAAGCTAGAGCTACGATAATTGGTATTTGGTTTCTCAGTCATGAAATGAAAAATACGTGTTTCAGCACTTTTGGAAATTCAGCCAATTAGGAGGTAAAAGAGTGGGTGAAAGTTTCTTGAAATAAATAATTACTAAAGAACTACCAAAGAATTTTTTAAAGCTACGTCTACGAGAACTGGTATCTGACTTCTCGCTTAGAAGTGAAAAAATATATGTTACAGTGTTTCCGGAAATTCAGTCCCTAAGGGAGTGCAATATGGCACGAAAATTTTTAAGAAAGTATTTTGTTACATTCAGTTTTAAAGCTAAATTTATGAAAATTGGTATTTCACTTCTTGATTAGATACAAAGAAATATTTGTTACGAAATGAAAGTTTACATGGAAATATCTCCACAAGAACGCAAAAAGCATTAATAACAAAAACTTTGGACTCAGCTGCCACAATCGCTTTTTGGTCAGAAGAACATTCAGAAAAGGCCATGCTCATACGGCCTTCATGGCATGAAAATCTTAGACGGTGTCGCAGTTTGCGAACAACATAAAAATTCGATTAAGTAAAAACAAAAAATCTCTACAGGCCATACAATCAACCAGAGCGAACCCGCGGCCGCTTAGCTAGCTATAAAGAATAATTTTGTGCTGAAATTATTTGTAGAACTTCTCACTGTTATTACCTTTCTCACATGTCGAAACCCCAAACGTTTCAAGCAACACTTACTATAATTTTTAAAAGCTTTCACCCAAAACTATTTTATTTTGTTAAATGATTTTGCATAGAAATGTTATATTTTTCCAGAAATTTTATCTTTCGACTCTGCTTCCATTCTTTTAGCATTTATGTATATTACCTAATTATTTGTAATGATACAAACTTTCTGAGTTTCTGTTTTCTTTCTCGTTTACCACATGTGAATTTGTAACTGCAGTTTTTGTGAATATTACTCTCGCATATTGCATATTCATCCAATTTACGTGTCAAAATTTCTGCTATTTATTACAGCATACTGGAAAATGAACGCGTCGTATGGTGTCCGCCATTAAGTCAGTTGGCTACGGCTACCAGAAAAGCGTAGTTGCGTTTATATTGGTGAAGTATTTAGCTCGATGGAAAAATTTGAGTCTGATATATGTGTCTTGTATGACATTTGTTTACTTACCACTATTCGACGTACTATTTTATTCCAACTCATTCTCGAGCCTTGCTTACTTGCTAGGTGAATATTAGTAACTGATTGAACTCGAATGAGCGCAATACTTTGATCCTTCTGGGAACAAGTAAACTTTTATTGTTTTATTTACTTCAGAGTCTATGTACATGATCTCTTGTGTACAGCTCATTAGAAACGCATGAGGTTTCTCCATTTTTATTATATAAGCAAGGTCGTTTTCTGTAAGAGCAAAATTAAGGAGGTTACTCTTTCGTTGCAGAGTGTAGTCTAGAATAACTCACCTCAGTTTCCATCAGCCGCGACAGAAAACAACGACACTCCAATAGACAAACGATGTCAAACAGACTATACGAGATTTTAGGAGAACTGGAGCGCCGTGGATTTCTGTCTACAGTGCAGCTGGAATTAACGCCATTTAACAAAGCTTGTGCTTCATTATCAGATTTTATTAGGATTCAAATTGATGCATCGGATTATTGCAAAATATCCGCTGAAAAGCATCGGCTACTGTGTGTGTGGTATTGCGCGACCTGGCGGTCGACTTTGCTGGTTTAAAAAAAGCGGTAATATGTGTGGCTGTGATTAAATCGTAAATTCACAAATAACACTCAGGATTTCCGCCCGCACATGTGCGCAGAACACTGCAAAGTAATTGGCAACATAAAACAAAGGAAATTACTTGTAAATAAAAACAGCGCGCGGTTTTCTCGTTCTGCCTCAATTCAAATAAATGAAGTCGGTTTCGGCATGACAAAGTTCCAATGTTTTTTTTTTTTTTTTTTTTTTTTTTTTTTTTTTTTTTTTTTTTTTTTTAAAAAAAAGAAAACAAACGAATTCTTAACGTATCCTTAGCATATGTTAGTTTGAGTTAGAGTAAGTAGTGTGTACGCCTAGGGACCGATGACCTCAGCAGTTTGGTCCCATAGTCCTTACCACAAATTTCCAAAATGGTTGACGTCGGAACACATTGAACTGAAATATTTTCAGTGACCAGTGGCACTCTGTAATGGGGAAATCTTCCAGCGAACTGAGACTTTAGAGCGTTTTAAGGAAATTGGTGCTGTATGGATCTAGTGATCACTCATCAAAGCATGACTTTGGCCGGCGACATCTATATTGACGAAGGAAGCATGCAAAGCGCTGCGATGGCACCATAGACTGCACGGTTGAAAAGAGGAAGAACGGCCGTTAAAGACGGGGTTTTGTGACTCCTTCTTGGCGTCCCACGACCAATAAAGTAATGTGCTTTTGCTTACATCGTTATATCAAGGCCTCAGTGTTGCAGCAGGTCCTGGAGGCTATGGCATTCAGTCAGTAATGACGCCACCCTTTTGCACCTCACGCTTGAAAGCTGGCAATAGTGCTTCCAGCTGTCAGGGATCTTCTTTCGTCATGTGGAAAATAGCTAGTCATTTGGAATTAGCGCTCGAAAGTAATTGAAGGACCGAAGTGGTACAGTGCATTAAAATCGCGACACATATTTAAGTCGAGTTGGGCTCAGATCTCTGTTCTGCCATCCTAATTAAGATTTTCAGTAGTTTTCCCATATTCATCGGGTTTCGTGGAGTTGACACCTATTCTAATAACAAATCCGGGAAACCGACTTGTTTGTGTGTCTTTCAATAAGATAAGCTCCAAAACTACTTGACTTTTTATAGGGTTTTCACTGGTAGCTTTAGGATAACCAGAGACACCGTGTAGGCTGTAGTTCACCAAAATCGCGTCACGGAAGAAAATATATCCGTAAATATAAAAAAAAAATGTATGTGGGCACGTATGTTCTACATCTCCTCCGAAACCACTAGTCCGTTTACAGTCAACCTCGGTGCACAATCACCTACTGTCTAGAAAGAGTTGCTATTGGGTCAGAACTGCGTACCTGTCAAAGGGGTGAGGGCCGGGATGAAAAAGAAGCGTAGGCCACGACGAGCGAATACCCAGATTCTACTCATTCAGCATATATAAACGAGAGCGCTTAATGGCCTGCAACAAACTTTCCACATAGTTTCAAACCCTTACGAAACTTTTTACCGCTGACATCCCCCCCCCCCTCCCACACACATATAATGATGAAAGGAAAATAGTTTATCGTTTAATATACGAGGATGTTTCAATAAGTAATGCCCCATCTTTTTTCCTCTGAACATATTTATAGTTAAGAGTCAGAATTTGGTGACAATGTACATCAACATGTCTTGTCCATATTCTGTTTTTCTATGTAGTCTGCATCACGTTGTGTGGAAGTGCGCCAGCATTGTGGTAGGGTGTGTATTCCCTGCTGGTAAAAGCTCTTGTCCTGTAGCCGCAGTCATGTTTTCACCGTATGACTGACACTTTCGTGATCTTCAGAGTGTGTTCCCCGTAGAGGATCTTTAAGCAGCTCAAAGAGATGTTCAAAAAAATGTTCAAATGTGTGTGAAATCCTATGGGACTTAACTGCTAAGCTCATCAGTCCCTAAGCTTACACACTACTTAACCTAAATAATCCTAAGGACAAACACACACACCCGAGGGAGGACTCGAACCTCCGCCGGGACCAGTCGCACAGTCCACGACTGCAGCGTCTCAGACTCCTCGGCTAACCCCGCGCGGCCCAAAGAAATGGAAGTCCGAGGCTGCCAGGTCTCGACTGTGAGATTGATGAGGCAATGATGTCCAGCCCAATTTGGTGATGTGTTCCTGGATTCTCAGACTTGTATATGGGAGTACATTATCGTGTTGGAGCAAGATTTCTGCTGGATTCTTGTCCAATCGAAGACGCCGAAAACGGTTATTGAGTTTATTCAGAGTCTTGACGTATGCCTCTATAACTGATGGCTGACCCTCCTGGCATTTTCGTCACAATCCCAGAAGACCGTCACGACGGCTTTTCCGGCAGAGGGAATTGTCTTCAATTTCTTTTTTTGCGGTGAACAAGGATGATGCCACTCCATGGACTGCCTTTTTGTTTCCGGAGCAAAGTGGTGCACCCAGCTTTCGTCCCCCATAACGATCCGTGACAGAAAGGCCTCTCCGTCGGTTTCAAAGCGCTCCAACAATTCAGAAGAAATGGCTTTTCTTTGAATCTTGTGGTCCGCTGTGAGCATTCGTGGAATCCATCGTGAGCACCTCTTTGAATATCCGAGAGTCTCGATCATTGCAGATGCACTTCCAGTGCTGACCGACAACAGTAGAGCCAATTGTCGAGTTGTGATGCGCCGGTATGCACGAATAATGGCATCCGCACGTTTCAGCATGTGTGGAGCAGCGGCGTTGACAGGACGTCGAGAGCGTGGTTGATCATGGAGCTGTGCTTCTGCGTTTCCTGAGAGTATAACTTTCTTTACCCGTCATTCAACTCTACTCCTATCAACTGCAACATCGCCATACACTGCACACAATCGTTTATGGGTGTTCACCACGGTTTCTTTTTCTGCACACAAGAATTCGATAACAGCACGCTGCTTATAACTCGAGTCGTATGTAGACGCCATTTTGTCTCTGTACTACGACTCTGCCGTCTTCCAGAACGGTTAGAAACTTCATCGGCGCACACAACAAACATCAACTGTGAGGCACCAACAAGGCCGTTTGTCTATATATGTCAATGATTTTTTTTTAAATGTGGGGTATTACTTACTGAACAACCCTCGTATTTTCGCTAATCATGCAATAAAACTGTTTCATCAGGCTTGACGTCACGATCTTTGCATTTGTTACTTCTTTGTTCCTAACTCTGTTCGCAACACATTTAGCCGACAGTATCCATATATGCTGTTGAATGTACAGTCTTAGACATAAAAACTGACCGCCGGCCGGCCGCCACAGAGACTAAGTCCGAGTTGTTCACTTAAGGTGGCGAATAAAACTGACCGCCCCTGACAACTCTAAGTCCGGCCATCTGCACAATCTGGCAACACTGTAAGATGCCGAAGTGTTAGCACAAAGTGTTATCTACTTCCGAATTCATACGAATGGAGTGAGCCCGTGGTCTTGCGGTAATCGTCGTGCATTCTAAACTTAGAGTCGCATTTTCGCGTCCAACTGTTTTTTTAACACATTTCGGTCTAAAGCTATGAGTCTGATTGAACATCGAAGACAATTCGCTTAACATTCTACCTACCAGCAATAACAAGTATTCCAGAAACAATTCCGCAGGACAGCTCGTGGCTGCGTCGCCATCATAACAGCTTACGCTCGAGCGTTTCCTCGCGCTGCAGCGGCTACCGGCCACCGGCCAGACGCCACCCGCCGCTGTCAGTGAATGTGTCAATGCCATTTTCGAATTTGAAGTTCTAGTTATCGTTATGACTTTATCGTTAACTTCCTACGATGAAATGAAAGCTGAGCCCAACCAAAAGACGTACACTAGAGCAAAGACTAGTGTGAACATAATATTTTACATTTGATAGCTCCATAAGTGTGTTTTGCACTACGAATTCTGCCCCAAGGGGTGTGTGCAACACAGCTGGAATTTGTTGTCAACAACTGAGACACCGTTCGGTCACAGTGTAAGAAAGTCGAGCAACAAAACTACATCACCTGTGCTACTGCATAATAACTCACTCTGTTGATTTGAGAAACAAAACTATCCAGGAGATTGATAGGAAAGTCGTCTCTCGAACACTTGTATTGATAGGGAAGTCCTCTCTCAAGCACCTGTCCCTCTCGTCATTTATTCGTAAACTATTACCTTTATCGCTCTTGATCGATCAACCGAAAAGGCAATTCATTTCTAGACGAAAATACCCTTAAAACTACTATGGTTTAGTGACATCGTTAAAACATGTAGGTTTCTACTGGCGTAGAATTTGTAAACAACTGTTGCATTGTCAGATTGTTGTAGATATCGTGAAAGAACACTCAGCTGCTGATTAATTTCTCTTTGATGATTAATGTTGCGATTAGAAAACTAATGGAAAATTAAAAAAAAAAGATTCACTTTACTAATACAAATTAAATTCAGCTTACTACAGAAACATCACGACGGCAGTCTATCTTAATAAAGCATTAAGTTCAAAAATGGTTCAAAGGTCTCTGAGTACTATGGGACTTAACTTCTGAGGTCATCAGTCCCCTAGAACTTAGACTAGTTAAACCTAACTAACCTAAAGACATCACACATACCCATTCCCGAGGCAGGATTCGAACCTGCAACCGTAGTGGTCGCGCGGTTCCAGACTGTACCGAAGCATTAAGTGTCTGTAAAACGATTGATCCTATTTTTAACACGAATTAGTAGGATATTACCGACTTTTGACTTCGAAAAGATCTGTATTTACTTCATTTCCTGTATCATTAGCAAGTATTATGAAAATGTGGCATTTCATAGATAAAATTATGCATTCACAACAACAAAAAATATGTCGGCAGAAAACAAAAGTGGCGTTATGAAATTGGCAGTACCGTAAGGTTTCCGCTCTGACACTAAGGGTTACTGTAAGTAGCAAGCCGAATTTTGCTCGAGCGTTATCTTACGATTTCCTTATTGAGTTTGTATCTGCCTGCTTGTAGCTCTACTACAAAAGAATAAAAAAATCTGTCTTTCAGCGAGTCTAGAAAGGCGAACGACAGCAGCTTCCACCTGGTAGCCAAGCATGTTACCTGAGAAATGGTATTTTCCTGTAGTGGGAATACATCCTTCTGTGATTGAATTGTTGGCAAATATCAGTCAGACGTGTGCCATTGGTCTAAGCGTTTCGGTGTGTTGAATTTCAACCAATGATTTTTCTACAGGCTTTTTCTGTCCCAAATAGAGAGTTGAAGTCTCCCTTAGTATTTTCACGTCATCTTGGTGAATTTTGCTCATAGTATTTTCGATTGTGTTCCAGAATTTTTCGACATTTTTAATGTTTTTCTTATTTTCGATGTTGGTGGGGCCACGTGCATTGATGAGTGTTTATTTTTTACTGGGGCTCTGAATGAGCATAGTCATCAGTCGATTGTTGACAGGTGTGATTGCTTTGACAAAACTGATGGTAGATCAGTGTTCGAGATATGCCATTGACAAGATTGGTTCGCCTTTCGCTACCTTTTGTTGCATTTTGCTCTTGAAGATGCAATGGTTTCCGTAATGGAAGGTTTCATTGTCAGTTAGTCGTTGTTCTTGAAGGGCAATGATAAGAATTTTTTGTCGGTCGATTAATTATGTGAGATTATTTAGTTTTCGTATTTGGATCAATGTATCGATGTTTTGTTGTAAAAAAAAAAGAAGTTCTTATGTGTGTGAAATTTTATGGGACTTAACTGCTAAGGTCATCAGTCCCTAAGCTTACACACTACTTAACCTACATTATCTAAGGACAAACACACACACACCCATGCCCGAGGGAGGACTCGAACCTCCGTAGGGAAATTTACAAGAGATCTTCAATATTCTCTGCCGTGCTAACCTGGCCTCCCCAGAATCCGAAATTCCAAATGCCGCCTGTCACAGTTTGCACAGTTCATGTTTGCTTGTATTTCATTGGTTTGGCCTCAGTGATTCCAGAACCGGACAGGACCAGAGGGTGTTGAAGCTTTGGAAGCAAATATTTTCAGCCGAGCTCATTGAGCTAACAGACGGTGACCAGAGTAGCGGTGATTTTCACTCAGACGTGCCTGGATTTTGGGTTCAACGGATTGAGTAGTCGTTGAGAATTGTGTTAGTATTTGGTTCATCCCAAGTATTTGATTTCCTCGGTACCACCCATATGGGGGAGGGTTTCCCCTATCGGACCCACGGGATAATTATTATTATGTCATTATGTCATCAGCAAATCCGATATGGTGCATCTTCCCACCACTGAAATAGATGTCCATTTCTCGACTCAGTATTTCCATCACATAAATATGGATTATAATTAAGCTACATTGCTGCTAGTAGACATATTTCTCACTTTTTCTTGGGCAGTTGCTACCTGTTACTCCATCATAGGAATTTATGTGCGCAGCATTGTTGCAATACAGACGTTCAAATTATCCGATTTCTGTAATTTCATTGCGATACCAGATCGCTCTAATCGGATTCAGCCAGTCAGACTTAATGTGGATATCCGAATACGACTCTCATCATTTGATAGACTGGGTAAACCACATTCTTAATCGGACAGTTGAATCTAGATCACTTATTTATGACGCGGCCTGAATTCTTAAACACTGTGGAAAATAATAACACAATGTGCTCATTACTAATATGTTATTCCAATATAAATATATGAACGAAGGAGATAACAGTTTATTTACAGGAGCAGAGCCCCATCCATCATAGCAGAGCAGTGCGAGATTGGTTTCAGGGCCAAGAAAGGATAAAGCTGTTGCCGCTTGTTCCACGATCACCGTACATCAACCAGATAGAGAATATGTGGGCAGAGGTAACAAGGTCATTGCCATGTGGACCTACAAATGCAAGCGACCTTTGGACGAACATAGAAAACGTATGGTGGGAAGTAAACCATCACGATACACTGCGACGACTTAATGAAATTAATGTCCCTGCGCCTTCGAGAAATCTTACGTAATGATCGTGGGTGGGTTGGTTACTAGAAGTATACTCATCCACAAAACCCATGCTTAGGTCATCGGTCCCTAAGCTTACACACTACTTAATCTGACTTAAACTAACCCATGCGGGAGGGAGGACTCCTACCTCCGACGGTGGGCACTGTCGGGACGCAGTAGCCAACCTCTTTTCAGCAGCTATCTACACACGCTCCTCGTCAGACGCGAATTCCCATCTTTGCCGCATACCACATGCGCGGTTCTTTCGGGAATGTCCGAAAGGAAAGGCAATACGAATCCGGGTTCGAACCTGGTCAGGCACAAATTTTCACCTGACGCCGCTGTTCTATTTTAATGCGCATGACAGCCTAGACATCTGTCCTTGAATCTTTAATTGATTAAAAAGGCTGTCTATTTCGATTCGTAGTGTCTGTTCTTTCGGAAATGTCCGAAAGAACAGACACACACATGCACACACACATACACATTTTTATCTTAAGTGCTATTCGGAAAATGTTTGGCAACTGAGTGATAGTGCCGGGCTGGAGCTGCATCAACCTATTCATTGCACTTGATATAGTTGTAATTTTCTGAACAATTCCTGTTTAATAAGTGACAGCGACAGTGTGTCTCATCGTTTACTTTGTCGGAAACCTGCTTCTCTCTGCCCTAGCCTAAACTATAGCAATGAGTGATTGCCCACATTCTTGATACCTCACTGGACATGGTACTGCAACTGTAGCCAAAGATTCAAATCCCGCTGGAAAAGTATGTGTCAAGTCAGATGGTTTTGCTCCTGCCGTACTGTCATTGAAAACGATCACAACGAAATTATGGATAGGTATCCAATGAAACCCTTGAGTTCATACTGTGGTGCTGTGAAGATGAAAAAAGTAGTTTTTCACAATTATCAGATGACACATGGAATTTGACAGATTCCACTAATTATGATTGCCTTATTAACTGTTGATTCACAGGCGCTTTTCTGCCGCTTATTGTAACTGTTATTTGAATGTTAGAGCTGGAAGAATAGAAACATCAAATTTTCGCCATATGGAATGTTCGAATTCACCCTAAGTCTTCACGTTTCGAACAAAGGCAGAATATCCGTCAGGAAATCTGGCAACAATAAACCAGGTCATGCCTGTCTTCTGGTGGATGTGCCAATGGCAGTGATCTCAATAACAATATTGTACAGCAAATATACATTGCCAACTCAACCACTGGAGAAGTTCCAAAACTGTGAATCGCGTCTGGTGAATACGCTTTCAAGGTTTCTGCCCGATTAAGTCAGTAATACACAAATAATTGCCGCAGTTATTAATTTGTGACATTTATTTTGCATTCAGTGCATCGATGTATTACAAGTAATTGCACTCTAGCCCCTAAACGTAGTTACAGAAATGCGAATAAGACTCATTGACATATAATGAGGATCTTGCTGCCCTTGCCACCCGCGACTTTGAAACGAAGCTATAGCCACTTCCGAGGTCACTCACAGAACACATCAGCTGGTATCCTTCCTGGCGGTATAACTGAAACTTAGCAACAGCGCAGAATATGTTTGGCAACTCTGTGACCGACGAGTTACTTCCTTGATGGCACACAACTATCCTGCTAAATTCACTTGATATTATCGTGTCATTTCAATTTAATACTGAGTGATTTTCGCTTGAGACGTGACATAAGGATATCAGTTAATCCTTTTGAGTCCATGAAAGTCGTTCCACATGAGAAATACAACTATTGTCGCCTCTTATGTTGCGGTTTATCTGCCATAGCGCTTACTGGGTCAATAAGTAAGTGAAAGACACCGCGCCTATTCGCTAGCCCGCAGGTAACGTGCTTGCCTGTCAGGTGCATGCTGCCTCCGTTCGCCTTTCGAGCCGCGCCGAAAGCTAGATTTTTAATTCTTTTGTGGCAGAGCTGCAAGCAGGCAGATACAAATTCAATGAGGGAATTGTAAGACAACGCTCTAGCAAAATGTCTTACTTCTTTTAATAACCCTTAGTGCCAAAGCGAAAACCTTGAGGTACTGCTAAATTCATAATGCCACGTTTTTGTTTTCTGCCGACATATTTTTTGTTGTTGTGAATACATAATTTTATCTATGAACTGCCACATTTTCATAATACTTGCGAAGCAAATCATGTGAAGGAACACTTCACCAACTATTTCTGGATGCTCTCTGTTTCTTCCTGGATGTCGAGTAATACGACCTTCGAGTAAATGGTTAGAGATGAAGAACCTAGTGGTGAATGAACTCATAGATGAGCTGAATGTGGGAGACTACTCTTGAAAAGAATAAGTAGACGATCTATTCATAGTAAGACTTAGAAAATTTGCTAGTACTGTTAAATCTATGTGCACTGAACATTGTGAAAAAATATTTAAAGACGAGCCCCACGAAAGTTGGTGTAGTATTATTTATGGGGAAGCATGTCCAGCGCACATACTGAAAAATCATGTTTCTCGTTGAAACTTTAGAGAGGGTTGCAGTGTATCTAGAGGTAGCCCTGGATGGAAAACTGTTATGAACACCTCACATAAAGAATATGTTCCACTGCGAAAGATAATCTTATAAGCACTAGAAGCTGCTGTAGGGTAAACTGGAGTCTAAATCCAGTGCATACTGGGTATTCATCCCTGCAAAAAGACCAATGATAATTTATTGACCTATAATATGAACAAAGTCGAACAGAAGGTGGATGCTAGGGAGTCTGGCAAAGTGCAGAGACTGGCCTGCTTTCACAAACAGATGGAATTAGCAGGACATCCACTCTTGGAATGGATATTATGCTAGACATGCCCGCCTTACCCCTGTGGCTTAAAATGGAGGCAGAGGCTGGGACATAAAGGCTAAAAATTGGAAATAACTGGATATAGTTAGAATATACGGAATCCCAAATCAGTAAGGCGGTGGCTGGGGAAATGCCGACTAACTACGCAATAACTTCTAGCTGATTCAATAGACTTTCCCATGTAACAGTTGGAAGCAGGGAGCAGGGGAAAAACGAACCACAACACCGTGCAGGAGACATAAAATAGTGGTTTACTGACAGGTCGAAAACAGATGAAAGTACCAAGTCTGGTGTACTGCCTAGAATCTCTTTAGGGAAGATGGCCACAGTATTACACGTTTTCTTCTGTGAGCTTGTACAAGGAGGAATATTAGAGTAGACCCTACAAAAATCGTAGCATCTACTTTTATTCAGACAGCCAAGCAGCTCTGAAATCTGTATCAGCCCCTGCAACTAGATCGAAGGTCGTTGCAGAATGCCATGAAGCATTTTCTTTCGGACATGACCGAAGGAACAGACACCACACATATATCCATATACAGGGTGTTTCAGGAGGAATAGTACATATTTTAGCAAGTGGTAGTACAGTCGAAAAAAATTCCATATAAATGCGTCCATTTTTTATTGAGTACAGCTGTTAGTACATAACGCTAACAAACTCAAAGCAAAGGCAAATGAGGACATTCAAGGCTGATTTTCAAAAATTCACCAACCAACTTCAATGCACATTTGACTTCTCTTGATAACACCACGTGTAGCCTTACTGAGGTCGCCCTTGCGTTCTTTTATGAGGGCTGCGCTATTCATAACCCGAACTGTCAAATCGGCTCTTGGGTTTACTTTTTATTTGTAGACTTCGCCTTTAACCATTCCCCCGGACAAACATCCAAAGAAATAAGGTCCGAGGACCTTGAAGGCCAAGAAAAGAGCCCATATCTAATGATCCACCTTCCGGGAAATGTTGTTGCCGTTGTTGTGGTCTTGGTCCTGAGACTGGTTTGATGCAGCTCTCCATGCTACTCTATCCTGTGCAAGTTTCTTCATCTCCCACTACTTACCGCAACCTACATCCTTCTGAATCTGCTTAGTGTATTCATCTCTTGGTCTCCCTCTACGATTTTTACCCTCCACGCTGCCCTCCAACGCAAAATTTGTGAGCCCTTGATGCCTCAGAACATGTCCTACCAAGCGGTCCCTTCTTCTTGTCAAGTTGTGCCACAAACTCCTCTTCTCCCCAATTCTATTCAATACCTCCTCATTAGTTATGTGATCTACCCATCTAATCTTCAGCATTCTTCTGTAGCACATTTCGAAAGCTTATATTCTCTTCTTGTCCAAACTATTTATCGTCCATGTTTCACTTCCATACATGGCTACACTCCATACAAGTACTTTCAGAAACGACTCCCTGACACTTAAATCTATACTCGATGTTAACAAATTCCTCTTCTTCAGAAACGCTTTCCTTGCTTGCCAGTCTACATTTTATACCCTCTCTACTTCGACCATCATCAGTTACTTTGCTCCCCAAATAGCAAATCTCCTTTACTACTTTAAGTGTCTCATTTCCTAATCTAATTCCCTCAGCATCACCCGACTGAATTCGACTACATTCCATTATCCTCGTTTTGCTTTTGTTGATGTTCATCTTATATCCTCCTTTCAAGACACTGTCCATTCCGTTCAACTGCTCTTCCAAGTCCTTTGCTGTCTCTGACAGAATTACAATGTCATCGGCGAACCTCAATGTTTTTATTTCTTCTCCATGAATTTTAATTCCTACTCCGAACTTTTCTATTGTTTCCTTTATTGCTTGCTCAATATACAGATTGAATAACATCGGGGGTAGGCTACACCTTACTCACTCCCTTCCCAACCGCTGCTTCCCTCTCATGTCCCCCGACTCTTATAGCTGCCATTTGGTTTCTGTACTAATTGTAAAGAGCCTTTCGCTCCCTGTATTTTACCCCTGCCACCTTCAGAATTTGAAAGAGAGTATTCCAGTCAACATTGTCAAAAGCTTTCTCTAAGTCTACAAATGCTAGAAACGTAGGTTTGCCTTTCCTTAATCTTTCTTCTAAGAGAAGTCGTAAGGTCAGTATTGCCTCACGTGTTCCAATATTTCTACGGAATCCAAACTGATCTTCCCCAAGGTCGCCTTCTACTAGTTTTTCCATTCGTCTGTAAAGAATTCGCGTTAGTATTTTGCAGCTGTGGCTTATGAAACTGATTGTTCGGTAATTTTCACATCTGTCAACACCTGCTTTCTTTGGAATTGCAATTATTATATTCTTCTTGAAGCCTGAGGGTATTTCGCCTGTCTCATACATCTTGCTCACCAGATGGTAAGAGTTTTGTCAGGACTGGCTCTCCCAAGGTCGTCAGTAGTTCTAATGGAATGTTGTCTACTCCCGGGGCCTTGTTTCGACTCAGGTCTTTCAGTGCTCTGTCAAACTCTTCACGCAGTATTGTATCTCCCATTTCGTCTTCATCTACATTCTCTTCCATTTCCAGAATATTGTCCTCAAGTACGTCGCCCTTTTATAGACCCTCTATATACTCCTACCACCTTTTTGCTTTCCCTTCTTTGCTTAGAACTGGGTTTCCATCAGAGCTCTTGATATTCATACAAGTGGTTCTCTTTTCTCCAAAGGTCTTTTTAATTTTCCTGTAGGCAGTATCTATCTTATCCCTAGTGATATAAGCCTCTACATCCTTACATTTGTCCTCTAGCCATGCCTGCTTAGCCATTTTGCACTTCCTGTCGATCTCATTTTTGAGACGTTGGTATTCCTTTTTGCCTGCTTCATTTACTGCATTTTTATATTTTCTCCTTTCATCAAGTAAATACAATATTTATTCTGTTACCCAAGGATTTCTACTAGTCCTCGTCCTTTTAACTACTTGATCCTCTGCTGCTTTCACTACTTCATCCCTCAGAGCTACCCATTCTTATTCTACTGTATTTCTTTGCCCCATTTGTGACAATTGTTCCGGTTTGGATGATGTGTCACCTGACGACTAGAATGTGCTGGAGCCCCGTCATGCTGGAGGAACTTACGCATTCTTGTAGCCAAATGAACCTGCATCTCGGTTCTTACAATAGTGCAACAGGTGCGCACTGGTTGGATGTAACTGAAGAGAGACTCCAACACGGATTGAGGTTAAGGGCGAATCCCAAGCACATGGCCACGAACAATTGGGAGCGGAAACTTAATGTCATCGGAACCTTGTTGAAGGACCATGACATGCGATTGTTAGACCGACAGCAGAAAGTTCACTTTATAAATACATACATACTTAGCAAAATATATCATGTCGCAGCAGTCTTACCGATACTGCAGGTCACTGCACATAAAATATTAGCTGTAGCCTCTCGGTACGTGTGGAAACAAAATATCTTTGCCGAGGCAAAACGGAGGACTTGGAATTAGAGACGTGCTTTTAAACTAATACATGCCAGTAAGACAGGTATCACGAAACTTCTGTTCCTCTCGTTAGATCCTGGGAAAAGGAACGCTCCTGTTAATGTAGTATGCCAGCCTAGATTACGTCCGAGAGTACTATGGCGATTGGAGCTGTATAAGACTTCCACCAGCACAAACCAACACCAGAACCGTCTATGATTATATTACCAGACATCGTCATCACAAACCAATTCCATCAAATTAACCTACAAAAAACTGGAGGAACGTCTGGAAAAATATCAACAATAAAATTCCACCAACTAGAGTCAGTGCCGTATGATGCGGCATTGTAAACGAAACCTTACCCTCAGCGGAACTATTATGGAAAATCATATTGAGACCATCTCCATACTGCGACAAATGTCGGCTTGCAGAAACTGTACCGCACATCTTCTTATGTGAAAATAGTATCAGCATTTGGAACTGGACTAGGAAGAAATTAGCACTATCAACAGAACCGCAGAAAGTCATACACCGATAACTGAAACTTCACAACCCGACTGGAAATGTTACCCGTTTGCGAAGAATAACAGTTATTCGTGGCTTCTGGGACAGTTTGTGTTTTACGTCGTAACAAACAGAACTTAGAAGAGTACATACTTTATATTGCAGAAGAACATTTTACGCTGAAGAAGAATAACAAATATAAGGAATGGTTTCAAATTTTTTTATCTATTGCTTTATGTGGGATACAAAGAGGTGGATAGTTTTTTTATTAGAAGCAGAATACTATTCTTTCACTTTTTTATTTCTGGAATATTCTTTTACATTGGTCTAAAATCAGAGCTGTTCCAATTTGGCAAAACCTCCGGCTCCGAAATTTTTTTCATTTGTTGAAAAATAGATGGCTTCCTTACCGACCTCATATGCATTCAGTGCAAAATAACTTAAATTGTGAATATATTTCTGAATGATTGTTTGTTATGTGTTTTTCCGTCACCCTTTTCACTGTTATAAGTTACGTTCTACAAGGAACGCACGCCATTGGAGGCGGAAATCTGTAATATATTTTACCTAAATTACTACTTCAATTTTATTCCACAATTTAAAGGTATGGAATAAATGTGAATAACGCAGCTGCTAAGTGACAGGTATGGGGGAGGCATTGAGGTCCCTTCCACCCCTGCCCTCTTTGCCTCCGCCTACCTGGTGCTGAAAGTCTTCTCAAACTTTTTAAAAAAAAATATTGCAGTGATCAGCATGTCTGTCTAGTAAGCAGGAGGTCCAGGTTCGAAGCCCAGTCAGTCACAAATATTCATCTGCCGTCTTAAATGTATTCCAACGCGCTGTGACAGTGTGGACGTCGGTCCTTCGATATTTAAGATGCAATTGTTTTTTGAGGCAATAGAGGCGATTTGAGAACATTTGTCTTGCCATCAGTGTAACGGGACTTCAACGGCATTCAACGCTTAGTCATTGCTTTGTGCCGGCGCTAACCCATGTCATATATATGCGAATCAGATTGTAGTTCATATTTAGTCAAATAACGAATGGTCAGTATACAAGTATGCCGGCCTGGGTGGCCGACCTGTTCTAGTCTGAAGTGCATACACAGTTGCGTTGCCTGCCGCATGGATTCTGTGATGTGTTATGGCAGCTGGCTGTCATTGCTGAATACCGACGTTTACAAATATCCCCACTGCCTTAGAGGAAATCGTCTTTGTTGCATTTTTTCCATACCCTAATTAGCACAATAACATAAGGCCAGTTCTGCTGAAAAACTTGATGCCCACAAGTCCTTAAATAAGAATCTCCTAGCGCGAGTAATGCATGAAAGGAGACAGACTGTTGGTCAAAAGAATGGAGAGCTCCCTGCTTTTTGTGTTTCCGATAGCACCTACGATAAGAATCTGGTGTCATATTATCCTTCACAACCTTAAACTGTTGGTGTTTTTTACTTCATACTAAAATAAAAGTTATGATATGAGAAGAGGAAATGACTGATATGCTTCTCAGGAACTTTAGTTTTTAGTGTTTTTTTCTCACTTCATACTAAAACAAGGGCGTTACTTTGAGAAGAGAAAATGAAATATACGCTTCCAAGACATAATATTTCCTTGTGTGCTACTACTGCATATATGAAAGCCCTGCAGTTAATTTTTGTATGTTGGATAAATTTTGATATTACCTCACATTCCTTTGTGAGAAGGTTCGTATTTTCTTGGGATTCAAATAGAGTGGATATTTCATCACTGGTTAATATTCTGATGACTAATGACATGATACCCGCTGCAATTGCTCCATGGCACCTGTGAGTTGAGTCTCACGTTGGTTACTATAAGAACACGCAGACAGTGATATCCGCTCACTGCAGTCAGAGCCAAGGTGATTTCTTTCTGCTTATGGCGAAGCGTCTGCTGCAGTGTCCACGCTCAGCCAACATAAACAAATCGCGGCGGCATTGGGCACTGCTAATCGCTGCACTTGTCGCGAGCCTCGAAACACGAGCGCACTGTCTCTGCTAACGATACTACGGAGTTAATACATCTTACATAACGTAACGCAATATGCCGGTCGTGGGTTGGGTAAAAATTCAGTTTGTAACTTCCTATCGCATTAACATACTTTACAGTCCTATTTGATGCAATATTTATTGTTGGTTGTCTCTCTAATGTTAATACACTCCTGGAAATTGAAATAAGAACACCGTGAATTCATTGTCCCAGGAAGGGTAAACTTTATTGACACATTCCTGGGGTCAGATACATCACATGATCACACTGACAGAACCACAGGCACATAGAAACAGGCAACAGAGCATGCACAATGTCGGCACTAGTACAGTGTATATCCACCTTTCGCAGCAATGCAGGCTGCTATTCTCCCATGGAGACGATCGTAGAGATGCTGGATGTAGTCCTGTGGAACGGCTTGCCATGCCATTTCCACCTGGCGCCTCAGTTGGACCAGCGTTCGTGCTGGACGTGCACACCGTGTGAGACGACGCTTCATCCAGTCCCAAACATGCTCAATGGGGGACAGATCCGGAGATCTTGCTGGCCAGGGTAGTTGACTTACACCTTCTAGAGCACGTTGGCTGGCACGGGATATATGCGGACGTGCATTGTCCTGTTGGAACAGCAAGTTCCCTTGCCGGTCTAGGAATGGTAGAACGATGGGTTCGATGACGGTTTGGATGTACCGTGCACTATTCAGTGTCCCCTCGACGATCACCAGTGGTGTACGGCCAGTGTAGGAGATCGCACCCCACACCATGATGCCGGGTGTTGGCCCTGTGTGCCTCGGTCGTATGCAGTCCTGATTGTGGCGCTCACCTGCACGGCGCCAAACACGAATACGACCATCATTGGCACCAAGGCAGAAGCGACTCTCATCGCTGAAGACGACACGTCTCCATTCGTCCCTCCATTCACGCCTGTCGCGACACCACTAGAGGCGGGCTGCACGATGTTGGGGCGTGAGCGGAAGACGGCCTAACGGTGTGCGGGACCGTAGCCCAGCTTCATGGAGACGGTTGCGAATGGTCCTCGCCGATACCCCAGGAGCAACAGTGTCCCTAATTTGCTGGGAAGTGGCGGTGCGGTCCCCTACGGCACTGCGTAGGATCCTACGGTCTTGGCGTGCATCTGTGCGTCGCTGCGGTCCGGTCCCAGGTCGACGGGCACGTGCACCTTCCGCCGACCACTGGCGACAACATCGATGTACTGTGGAGACCTCACGCCCCACGTGTTGAGCAATTCGGCGGTACGTCCACCCGGCCTCCCGCATGCCCACTATACGCCCTCGCTCAAAGTCCGTCAACTGCACATACGGTTCACGTCCACGCTGTCGCGGCATGCTACCAGTGTTAAAGACTGCGATGGAGCTCCGTATGCCACGGCAAACTGGCTGACACTGACGGCGGCGGTGGACAAATGCTGCGCAGCTAGCGCCATTCGACGACCAACACCGCGGCTCCTGGTGTGTCCGCTGTGCCGTGCGTGTGATCATTGCTTGTACAGCCCTCTCGCAGTGTCCGGAGCAAGTATGGTGGGTCTGACACACCGGTGTCAATGTGTTCTTTTTTCCATTTCCAGGAGTGTAGTATTGATTCAGATTGTGCCTGAACACGAAAAGACACACACACACACACACACACACACACACACACACAAACAGTCATTGATTCCAGTGAGGGTGACAACTACTGTGTGTTGAGCAACACACGCACCAGTCAATTCCTCAGTTGGCGTCGAGTGGATGACATTTTTCAATTACCTTGCATTGCAAGAATTGTAAGGAGGAGACTGAAAGTAAATGGACTTGTATCTAAACACCTGCGACAAAGCAAAGCTTGACCGACTATCAGATAATTGTCCACATGGGTTTTGTGGACGACTATACTTTTAGTAACCAACCTACCCACGATCATTACGTAAGATTTCTCGAAGGCGTAGGGACATTGATTTCATTAAGTCGTCGCAGTGTATCGTGATGGTTTACTTCCCACCATACGTTTTCTATGTTCGTCCAAAGGTCGCTTGCATTTGTAGGTCCAGATGGCAATGACCTTGTTACCTCTGCCCATATATTTTCTATCTGGTTCATGTACGGTGATCGTGGAACAAGCGGCAACAGCTTTATCCTCTCTTGGCCCTGAAACCAATCTCGCACTGCTCTGCTCTGGATGGGGCTCTGCTCCTGTAAATAAACTGTTATCTCGTTCGTTCACATATTTATATTGAAATAACATATTAGTAATAAGCACATTGTATTATTATTTTCCACAGTGTTTAAGAATTCAGGCCGCGTCATAAATAAGTGATCTAGATTCAACTGTCCGATTAAGAATATGGTTTACCCAGTCTATCAAATGATGAGAGTCGTATTCGGATATCCACTTAAGCCTGACTGGCTGAATCCGAGTAGAGCGATCTGGTATCGCAATGAAATCACAGAAATCGGATAATTTGAACGTCTGTATTGCAACAATGCTGCGCACATAAATTCCTATGATGGAGCAACAGGTAGCAACTGCCCATATGGGTGGTACCGAGGAAATCAAATACTTGGGATGAACCAAATACTAACACAATTCTCAACGACTACTCAATCCGTTGAACCCAAAATCCAGGCACGTCTGAGTGAAAATCACCGCTACTCTGGTCACCGTCTGTTAGCTCAATGAGCTCGGCTGAAAATATTTGCTTCCAAAGGCTTCAACACCCTCTGGTCCTGTCCGGTCCTGGAATCACCGAGGCCAAACCAATGAAACAAAAGCAAACATGAACTGTGCAAACTGTCGACAGGCGGCATTCGGAATTTCGGATTCTGGGGAGGCCAGGTTAGCACGGCAGAGAATATTGAAGATTTCTTGTAAATTTCCCTACAAGCAGAAAACATGCATTTGAAAACTACACGCCGCGCGGGATTAGCAGTGCGGTCTTGCCGCAGCAGTCATGGACTGTTCGGCTGGTCCCGGCGCGGGTTCGAATCCTCCCTCCGGCATGGGTGTGTGTGTGTTTGTCCTTAGGATAATTTAGGTTAAGTAGTGTGTAAGCTTAGGGACTGATGACCTTAGCAGTTAAGTCCCATAAAATTTCACACACATAAGAACTTCTTTTTTTTACAACAAAACATCGATACATTGATCCAAATACGAAAACTAAATAATCTCACATAATAAATCGACCGACAAAAAATTCTCATCATTGCTCTTCAAGAACAACGACTAACTGACAATGAAACCTTCCATTATGGAAACCATTCGATCTTCAAGAGCAAAATGCAACAAAAGGAAGCGAAAGGCGTACCAATCTTGGCAATGGCATTTCTCGAACACAGATCTATCATCAGTTCTGTCAAAGAAATCACACCCGTCAACAATCGACTGATGACTATGCTCATTCAGAGCCCCAGTAAAAAATAAACAATCATCAATGCACATGGCCCCACCAACATCGAAAATAAGAAAATCACCAAAAATGTCGAAAAATTCTGGAATACACTCGAAAATACTATGAGCAAAATTCACCAAGATGATGTGAAAATACGAAAGGGAGACTTCAACTCTATTTGGGACAGAAAAAGCCTGTAGAAAAATCATTGGTAGAAATTCAACACACCGAAACGCTTAGACCAATGGCACACGTCTGACTGATATTTGCCAACAATTCAACCACAAAAGGATGTCTTCCCACTATAGGAAAATACCATTTCTCAGGTAACATGCTTGGCTACCAGGTGGAAGCTGCTGTCGTTCGCCTTTCTAGACTCGCTGAAAGACAGATTTTTTTTATTCTTTTGTAGTAGAGCTACAAGAAGGCAGATACAAACTCAATAAGGGAATCGTAAGATAACGCTCGAGCAAAATTCGGCTTGCTACTTGCAGTAACCCTTAGTGTCAGAGCGGAAACCTTACGGTACTGCCAATTTCATAATGCTACTTTTGTTTTCTGCCGACATATTTTTTATTGTTGTGAATACATAATTTTATCTGTGAAATGCCACATTTTCATAATACTTGCGAATGATACAGGAAATGAAGTAAATACAGATCTTTTCGAAGTCAAAAGTCGGTAATATTCTACTAATTCGTGTTAAAATAGCCTCAATAGTCTTACAGACACATAATGCTTTATTAAGATAGATTGCCGTCGTGATGATTCTGTAGTGAGCTGAATTTTATCTGTATTAGTAAAGTGAATATTTTTTTTTTGAATTTTCCATTAGTTTTCTAATCGCAACATTAATCATCAAAGAGAAATTAATCAGCAGCTGAATTTTCTTTCACGATATCTACAACAATCTGATAATGCAACAGTTGTTTACAAATTCTACGCCCGTAGAAACCTACTTGTTTTACCGATGTCATTAAACCATAGTAGTTTTAAGAGTATTTTCGTCTAGAAATGAATTGCCTTGACGGTTGATCGATCAAGAGCGGGAAAGGTAAAATTTTGCGAATATATGTTGAGAGTGACAAGTGCTTGAGAGAGGACTTCCCTATCAATACAAGTGTTCGAGAGACGACTTTCCTATCAATCTCCTGGATAGTTTTGTTTCTCAAATCAACAGAGTGAGTTATCATGCAGTAGCACAGGTGATGTAGTTTTGTTGCTCGACTTTCTTACACTGTGACCGCACGGTGTCTCAGTTGTTGACAACAAATTCCAGCTGTGTAGCACACACCAATTTGGGCAGAATTCGTAGTACAAAACACACTTATGGAGCTATCAAATGTAAAATATTATGTTCACATTACTCTTTGCTCTAGTCTTTGTCTTTTGGTTGGGCTCAGCCTTTCATTTCTTCTTAGGAAGTTAACGATAAAGGCATCATAACACGTCACCAGTAACAGTACTGCAAAGGAATGTTCAATGAGCGCCCTGATGACGTTCAATAATAGTCACTCCGTTGATTTTTGTTGTTTCTAATTAGAGCATGCAGTACTCCTGCATCAGACTTCTGAACTTTGCATGTTGAATGCAAATGTCGCATGATGGTAAAATGGTAAAATGTCACATATATCAGTAGTCGAGACTTCCTTAATGTGGAAAATCATTCATGCCAGAATGATTTTTGTTGAAGCAAGAATATCTTTTTCTGGCGTATTTTTCCCAAAAGCACTCGCTCCATGCACAGTTCAAATCTTTCTAGCTGCCTGCTCTGCATTCTCCCCTCTGTTATACCAAAAGTAAACGTTGTGTTGCAGATGTTACACCGTTTTCCGCTTGCGACGCAATTTTACAACGCTTAACTGTAGTTCATGATATTCAAGTATGCAACATCCAATGCTTAACTGCAAGTTGATAACTAGAACTTCAGATTCGAAAATGGCATTGATACATTCACTGACAGCGTGGCGCCGCCTTCACATGGGCGGCTCCGGATTTCAGGCGGCGGGTGGCGTCTGGCCGGTGGCCGGTAGCCGCTGCAGCGCGAGGAAACGCTCGAGCGTAAGCTGTTATGACGGCGACGCAGCCACGAGCTGTCCTGCGGAATTGTTTCTGGAATACTTGTTATTGCTGGTAGGTAGAATGTTAAGCGAATTGTCTTCGATGTTCAATCAGACTCATAGCTTTAGACCGAAATGTGTTTAAAAAAAAAAAAACAGTTGGACGCGAACTTGCGTCTCTAAGTTTAGAATGCACGACGATTACCGCAAGACCACGGGCTCACTCCATCCATATCGACTCGGAAGTAGACAACACTTCCTCCTAACACTTCGGCATCTTACAGCGTTGCCAGATTGTGCAGATGGCCGGACTTAGAGTTGTCAGGGGCGGTCAGTTTTATTGGCCACCTGAAGTGAACGACTCGGACTTAGTCTGTGGCTGCCGGCCGGCGGTCAGTTTTTATGTCTAAGACTGTACATACAAAATTATATCATTGTACGACTCATAGTTTAGGAGATGTGATGGAAGTTTTGGACAGAGAGGGGAGGGCAGGAGATTGACAGAGAAAGACAACAGGAGCAGATGAACAAGACGAGAGTGGAAGAGCAGTCGGACATAGAAAGGAAAGAGGAGCAATTGTGCAGAGAGAAGGGGACAGTAGAAGCTGGACAGAGAGAGGGGTAGGACGAGATGGACAGGCAGAGTGGGGGTGGAGGAGGTGGTCAGAGAGAGGGGTATAGAGGAGATGGAGTAATAGAATTGAAAGAAATATGCATTAGGGCAATGCCAGGAGCTCAGCTAATCTTCAAAAACACAACAGCTATTTTCTCTGCAAACCATTGTGTAAATACTCGAACAGTCCAGCGGTGTACTGCCGGTCCATAGCGTCCAACGGGCACAAAATTTCGGCGATCAGACATGTCGCCATCGTCAGGTGCGCTGACGAACTGAGCTCCTGAGGGCGGGCGGGCGTCCTAAATCCCTTCCCCACGCGAGGCGTTCTCTCCGCGATGCGCGCCCGCGGCCGCGCGTCGGCGGTCACTGAGAGGCTGGCGTCGGCGTCTGTGGTGGCGTCGGTGGAACTGCCTCGTCCGCTGGTCGCTCGTTCGTTTTCCTCCCGAGCCTCTTTTTAATTAGACCCAATGCTGGATCCCATCCTTGCTGAGGTTATAGCCGCAATCTCTGTTCGTGAGTCCACCCCTGGTACGAATTTCGATAGCCTCTCTAACTACGCTGTCCCAGTATTTAACTCCATACATCCGAACATCAAATTCACTATGGCGGCCGAAGCAGAAGGAAGTTTAACATCCCTGTGCGTCATGGTCAAAAGAAGAGCGGATGGCACCCTGGGCCATGGGGTATACAGGAAGCAATATGTGTAACAAGTTTGACTGAAGTCGGTGCAGTAGTTTAAGAGAAAAGGTGCAGCATACATACATATATACATACATCTATACGTACATTTATTTTTGCGTGGATACCGTACTCGTTACTGAAAATAAATCAAAGTACGGCTAATTGTGCTGTTGCTAAGTCTAAAAACGTTGCTTACAAAACTCAAGCTTTCCCAAACACGTGGTGTTTTAAAACACATGAGTAGCTTTATGCAAGTGAAATGATAAACTTAATGTGGCCCAGGAAAGAATATGCTCCGATCATTTCTTTCCAGGATACTGCGTGCACGACTGAAGAAGAGAACTATTACGTCTGCCAGTCAGGAGAGTGCTTAAATCAATCGTGCCGTCGCAGAAAATACTTAACCGGCACGAAGTACTACACATCAGGTTCAAATTAATTTGTGATTAAATAATAGTTTACCGGGAAGGAGATAGTATATTTTTAATTTTTGAACAGTCTCGTCACTGAAATTTTGGACTTTTTTTGTCTCTGTTCATGATACTGCTTTCGTAAATAAAGTGTGCATGTTTAAAATAAATTATCTTTTATTGTAGGTCATAAACGAAAGAGAGCGTCAATGTTATCCCAACTCTGTACGATTTCTCCGAAAACGAGAAAGCGAGACCAGGCCATCTCCACAGTGGCGATCGAGGACTCAGAGACGTTGAAAAAAGAGAACTAAGAAACTTAGGAGAGCAGCCTTTTCTAAAAGAAAAAAGATGTGTCGTTGAAAATTAATTGCGCTTGTGAAGAAAAGATGACGAAGCAGCAGTCGTGTGACAGTGAAAAATGAAATGCTGTCAGTATTGTCCCAGTGGTTCATGACAGGCTAAATTCTACAATAATCTTACAACTTTCAAAATCAAGAACAAAATGCGTCTGTTAACACTAACAGGAGACACCAATGTAACACTTTTGCACCGTCATTCTTCCGTTTACTAAAACGATGATTGCAGCCGAAGGAGACTGACAATTTTATTTCAAGCAAATTGTGTTTGAGTGCATTTGCCAACTCCGGCAAAAATATTGATTTTATTGATTCTGGTGCTACAACGGAAGAATGCCTGTTACTGGATATCGACTTCGTGGGTCGACCGTATTATAGAAAAGTTGTTACACATAATGCTTTCATGTATTTAGTACATTACGTCGCCTTGATAGTTCACTAGGGACAATAGCAAATTAAAAAGTATTCGCGAATCAGGATTGGGTCGATTTTATACATAATGAAGCGCCACGCCGGATTAGACGAGTGGTCTAGGGCGCTGTAGTCATGGACTGTGCAGCTGGTCACAGCGGAGGTTCGAGTCCTCCCTCGGGCATGGATGTGTGTGTTCATCCTTAGAATAATTTAGGTTAAGTAGTGTGTAAGCTTAGGGACTGATAACCTTAGCAGGTAAGTCCCATAAGATTTCACACACACATAATGATGCTCTCTCTCGCTAACCTCCTCAATGGCTGGCGGCAGTGGTCCGGTTACAATATATTTTCACAATTTTTCGTGGATCATTGTATCCAAATACAACAGGCCAATTGAAAAATTAGTGAGATACATTTCAACTTTCACAAAACAGACCGAAAAATTATCGCGTTGCATGTGAGGGCAAGATCATTTGTCGGAGTTAGATATCTGAACAGGCGGTCCAAATAGTAGGCAATTAAAGAAAAATCAGAAAACTAATACTATCTTTTGACAGGGGCATGCTCAGGAACCAAAGATTAATTTTGCAGCGCTTCTTTTTCAAGATAAGGGATATATCATTATTAACTTCCATTTTCTAATATCTATGTAATGAAATACATCTTGTGCAAGGGGCACTTGGCAGTCTAATCTACAAGTATGCTAATCGGCACTTTTATGTGACATGAATTGATCGTACATAAGAATCATAATGAATTTAGTTTATTACGTTAAAGTGGTTCACCGACCACCTGACTAGCAATAATAATTCTAAACTGAAACCTTGGCACATGTGACAAAAGGATCTAGTATAAGGTTATATGAATCGGGCATAAAAATGAAACGATCGCAGTCGCGAAGTTGTACCGTGATTGACGTGCTTTTAGTATAAAATACTAGTAGTATTAAATGAATGTGGCATGTGGTCGGATTGGGAACCGAACTGGTCATTCAAATCTTGTCTGTAGCTGAGTGGTCTGCGTGATGGAATATCAATCCTAAGGGCCCGGGTTCGATTCCCGGCTGGGTCGGAGATCTTTCTCCGCTCAGGGACTGGATGTTGTGTTGTTCTAATAATCATCATTTCAACCCCATCGGCGCGCGAGTCGCCGAAGTGGCGTCAAATCGAAAGACTTGCACCCGAGGAACGGTCTACCCGACGGGAAGCCCTAGTCGCATTATTATTAGAATCTGAAACCAAGTTCTCAGAGTGAAGTTTGAGGTTACTGAAATTGTATAACGACGACTTTCCTGTCGCTAAGGATCATCTCGCTGTCGTGACTGGGTCTCACCATATCTATCTGTAGGTGGAAGTTGAAGCGGCTGCAGAGTCAGTCAATGGCGGCGCATCAACGACTCACGCCTGTGGCTAAGTTCGAATCAGCCCTCAATTCATCTGCTCAGAGATGGACCCTCGCGGCTTCGCAGACCGGTGGAGAAGAAATCTGATGGTGAAGACTCCCGTCGATGAAGTCCAGGAGTCGAATACCGAAAATCTAATAAATTTGTACCAAGTGATTATTTAAAGGATAACTCGCATTTCTGAGTTTTGGGTTCTTTACCCCATTAGAATTGGCTGGGGTACGGATATTCCGAGATCCGAGCAGTAAAAATATTTCTGTAAATACATAGAACTGCAACAGTCATAATTCCATGAACAAGTATTCTAACGTTTTCAGGTTCATCTTTAAGTGGTTTTCTGAATGTTACATCACTGTTTCTAGCATAATTCTGGGTGCTGGCTTGCAACAGCATGGGTGATTTTTTTCTGTTAGTGTCTATCTGTCTGCTACCATTTTGATGGCCAGTTGGTACATCACTTCACACACTCTTACACAATCTGTATTCATTTACACTGTGACAGCAAAACTTTTTTCAGGAAGTTAATCTGTAACAAACTTCGTACTGTTTCGTGCTAAAAAAAATGGTATCTCATTTTCTCTCTGTCTCTTTCAGTCGATTTTCTGTCTCTAGCTTACAGTTTATTTACGTTAGCCAATCCTGTTAGTTCTTACATTGCGTTAACATTTAGCTGTTGGGGGCCAAAGATCGGGTGTGTCCCGTGCTTACAAAGAGGTGCCAATTTGCCGGCTCTCACTCCATTTTCTAGGCGTTTTCTGTGTCGTCGATTGCATCCAAAAACAAAAAGATGGCTTTCTACATTTTATTCACAATAGTACGTTTCCTGCACATTCCTAAGAGTAGCGTGTCACCCCTTTTCACCTTCGAGTCATAAAGACAGTCGCTGCTCAAGGCCTTACGCCATGGGAGACCTTGTGTATGTTGCCTATTGGGTGCTCGGCGTCTATTCGTGGCAAGTCAAAAGGGGAGTCCGGTCAGGAATGGCGTACCTCTCGTGTATTCTACATGCCTTGCCGTAGAAGTATCCACATGAACTTTACTTACAGGTCACCAGCTGTCACCATACTCAAAAATGAAGTGGCGTGTTTAGGACATTGGTTCACAGAGCAGGAGCCATAACAGGCTCAGACTCATCCGATGAGCTACGCCACCTCAGTACCATTTATTTGCAGAATGGATATTCCGAATCTGTCGTCATTCGTCCTACCTTACATTCGGCACGTGTTAAACAAAGTGAAGAGCTGCACGAAAGTGTAGAACAAAGAGAAGTGGTTGTTTTGTCATACGTTGGTAGCGTTTCTTCGACAATAGGAAGATTACTGATAAACATAAAGTTAAAATTGTCTTCCGTCCGCCAACGAAACTCAGACCTCTCGTACGCTCAGTGAAAGACAATCTCGGCTTCAGAACGTCTGGTGCTAAAGCTCAGGAACGTCATAATTATAGCTTTGGGGCCGGCCGGTGTGGCCGAGTGGTTCTAGGCGCGTCAGTCTGGAACCGCGCGACCGCTACGGTCGCAGGTTCGAATCCTGCCTCTGGCATGGATGTGTGTGATGTCCTTAGGTTAGTTAGGTTTAAGTAGTTCTAAGTTCTAGGGGACTGATGACCTCAGATGTTAAGTCCCATAGTGCTCAGAGCCATTTGAACCATTCTTTGGTGACTTTGGACAAACATATCACACCAAAATGGTTCAAATGGCTCTGAGCAATATGGGACTCAACATCTGAGGTCATCAGTGCCCTAGAACTTAGAGCTACTTAAACCTAACTAACCTAAGGACATCACACACATCCATGCCCGAGGCAGGATTCGAACCTGCGACCGTAGCAGTCACGCGGTTCCGGACTGAAGTGCCTAGAAACCCACGGTCACCGCGGCCGCCATATCACACCACATAACACAAATGTGCCAAATAGAGACGACACACAAGCCTGTACCAACCGTGCCAAATACAGACGACACACAAGGCTTTATCAACCACAAATATCTGCAGTGGCCGAGTATTGTCGGGTTACTTCTGAATGGTTTGATGCAGACCGCTACGGATTCCTATTCTGCAATAACCTCTTCATATCAGAGGAGCAATTGCAACCTAAGTCCCGGAGCAATTGCAACCTACGTCCTCGATTATTTGTTAGCTGTATTCCAATCTCTGTCCTCTACAGTTTTTATCCTCTATAGCTCATTCTAGTACAATGGACTCGCCAGTTTCGCGCCAGTCTGTTTTTTGTGTCCTCCTTTCTCCGTCCGTCTTGGATTATTTTGTTGCCTAGGTAGCAGAATACCTTTACTTCATCTACCTCGTGATCAGTCCTCATGTTAAGTTTCTGGTACTCTCATTTCTGCTACTTCTCATTACTTTCGACTTTATGCGATTTACTCTCAATCCATTTTCAATACTCATTGAGCTGTTCACTCCATTCAGCATATTCTGTGACCCTTCTTCACATTCACTGAGGATAGCACGGTCTTCAGCGAATATCACTGATATCGTTTCACACTGAATTTTATTCCCACACTCGAATCTTTCTTTTATTTCCGTCATCGCTTCTCTGATGTGTAGAGACCAACAGCTGGGCCGTAACCCTAAATCCCCCTCTAATAGCCTTTTTCATCCGAGCACTTCATTCTTAGTCTCCCGCTCTTTTTGTTCCCTCATATTATGTATTACCCGTTTTTTCTACAGGTTTCTCCCATATCTCTCTAAAAATTTCGAACATCTTGCACCATTTTACATTGTTGAACGCTATTTCTAAATTCACAGATCCTTTGAACATGTGTTGATTTTCTTTCAGTCATGCTTCCATTATCAGCCGTAACGTCGGAACTACTTTTCTGGTGCCTTTATCTTTCCTAAAGCCAGAATATTCGTCAGCAACTTGGATCCATGACCTGTTAATCTGACTGTGCGAAAATTCTCGCACTTGTAGGCTCTTGCAGTATTTGGATCGCGTGGATGATGTTTTTCCGAAACTCTGGTGGTATATCGCCAGTCTCATACATTCTACACACCAACGTGAACAGTCGTTTTGTTGCCACTTCCGCCAATGATTTTCGAAATTCCGATGGAATTTTATCAGTTTTTCTGCCTCATTTGATCTTACATCTTCTAAAACTATTAAATTTTGATTATAAGACTGGATCCCTTGTCTCTTTCTTATCGACTCCTGTTTCTTGTTCTATCAGGTCATCAAACAAGTCTCCAACCAACCACGCCCCCTTCCCCCCCACCCCGCCCCCGCACCGCCATGGTGGCCTTCAATGTTTTGTTATCACCTATACACTCTCTACATGGTGGAATTCCCATTGCAGTCTTAATGTTACCGCCCTTGCTTTTAAATTCACCGAAAGTTGTTTTCACTTTTCTATGCTCCGAGCCACTCTTTCCGACAACGTTGTCTTTTTCGATTCTTCACGTTTTCGATTTCGCCTTAGTTTCCCTGCACTTCTTATTTCATTCCTAAATGAATCGTATTCCAGTATTCCTGAATTTCCCTGAAAATTTTTGTACTTTCTTCTTTCGTCGATTTCTTCTGATACTCATGGTTTCCTCGTAGGTACTTTCATTGTACCCATGTTATTCTCTTCAAATTCTGTGATTCCTCCTTTTACAGATGTCTATTCCTCTTCAACTGAATCGTCTACTGAGCTATTCATTATCGCACCATCTGCAGCCTCAGAGAACTTCAAGCCTATCTCTTCATTCCTTAATATTTCCGCGTCCCACTTCTTTGGACATTGATTCTTCCTGACCAGTCTCTCCATCGTTATTAAATTATGGAGCGCATTATGGTCTCCAAATATACAAAAATTCTCTCATCGATATGTTCGGACTGGGGCAGCGTTGTTACAGAGGCGGTGAAAATCAGCAGCTCGACTAATTTGTCGAGCAGGGACACAGGATAGAACAACGTGAGATCCATGTTAAAATCTGAGTGACCACAAAGGGAAATTGTTGGTCACACTGGCGACGACACTCCAGTGGCGACACAGATGATGCGAAGATGATCTCAAGCCTGCGCTAACGCTGGCGGCTCCCGATAGAGAGCGCTGGCCCAGCCAGCGGCAGTACACAGGATGGAAATGAGCGTTTGCCGTCATTGGCCGGAAGGCAGGTCCGGCCGCCTTGGTGCAGGTCTTATTACATTCGACACCACATTGGGCGACCTGCGCGCCAGATGGGAATGAAATGATGATGACGACAACACAACACCCAGTCCCTCAGCGGAGAAAATCTTCGACCCAGCCGGGAATCGAACCCGGGGCCGTAGGACGGCAATCCGTCTCGCTGACCACTCAGCTATCGGGTCGGACAGCACACAGGATGAACGACAGCTACCGCGTGCACGCCGAAGTTCTTGGTTTATCGTTCCTCAGGTGGCGTAGCTGACTTCTCATCTACCGATCTTTGCTACTGACCTACGAATCTGGTGCCTTAACGCCTGCACGTTTTCTATTTACACTGGCATAAATAGGATTTACTACTCCGCGGTGTATACTGCAGAAATCCCCACAAAAGTTGGCCTTATACGCTGATGGAAGAGACTGCATAAAGAGCCTTAATCCACGGGTACTGTACGGAGTTGTCAGATGGCGATACATCGATACAGCGCCTGGGCGACAAAACTGCTGTTAGATTTCATTCCAAACAAGACGCAGACGATCATTACGAAGAGAGTGTTGCCAGCAGCTCTGATACCCTTCGTCGTCAGAGAAACAACAGTAAATTGGGCATCATCTGTGCGATACCTTGGCGTCACGCTGGAGAGACGTCTAACGTGGCGCCAACATACGGAAGAAAAGCGCGGCAGGACCCTTGGACGATTCAGGAACCTACATCCAGCGCTCACACCATAGTCTACGTGGCCCATCCAGACCGGTTTTGCTATCAACACGTGCAGCATACGAGCTCTCCTCGAGGATAGAGCAGTTGCCTAGGGCATAGCTGCCGACATCCACGTTCAACGGTTGCAACGAACTCCAATTAGTAATTTTTTCATAATGCGGAGCCACAGTCATAATATATTTCTTTAAAGTCATTACCGCCACTAAACTGTTGTTTATTTACAGTGTTACATTTACACTTACACAATCATGATTTCGGCTTCAAAGTGCCATTATGTTTTAAGTGTTACAGATTGCCTAAGATGGCATACTGTAATAACTTTTTCATAATGCGGGGTTACAGTCATAATATATTTCTTTAAAGTCAGTACCGCCATTAGACTGTTGTTTATTTACAGTGTTACATTTACACTTACACAATCCTGATTTCAGCTTCAAAGTGTATTTTAGTACGACAGTGTGCCATCTTAGGCAATTTATAAGACTTGAAACACTTGATAATGGCACTTTGAAGCCGAAATAATGATTGTGTAAGTGTGACTCTAACACTGTAAATAAACAACAGTCTAATGGCGGTTCTGATTTTAAAGAACTCCAATTAGGGCACTGCGACCGGGTCTCGGTCTTCCTCAGGACTACCCACCCCGAGAAATGCACCTACTGGCTGATGTACCGCCACTGAAAGAACGACATCGATAAACCGCAGGGGAGTGTGTACCAGCTGACTGCTTGCTCTGAAAACATACGCATCAGAAACCGGGGAAACAAAGGCACTTGCCAGCTCACTGTACGGCTGTCAGAATACATTCAGGACTAGTTTCCTGTAATATTAAAAAAAATCAATAAATAAAATAAAATATAACAAAACTTCTTGTTAGGTATGAGCACTCAGTCTGCTACAAGTGAAGGCCTGAAACCACGGAAGAAGACCGAAGTTAAAACATGAAGTGTTACACTTGTTAAACCGGAAGTTAAGAGGTTCCAGTTATGAATCTCGCTTCTTCGTCGGAACGGTAGTGTGTCTGTAGCATCTGAAGAAGTCGGCCAGCTGGTCCTGTGAAATATTGTGGCAGTTTCACGGCGACAGACGATGTTTCGCCCGAGTACCATTTCAGTAAATAGTCCATCGGGAAAGCCTCAGGTAACACAATAATATTACATTTTATTAAAAGGAAAACTGATCACAGTGAACGTATAAAATCACAAACAAAATGTCTAAATAAAATGTTATGCAAATTAATTATCGTGGGTTAAAAGAGAATTGTTGGTTACACATATACCACACAGAAATGAATATTCTTTCTTCTTTGTACGACTATTACAAACATGCAGAATACGGTATCTACTTCGTCGGTTTTAAAGCACAAAAAATATTTCGCTCCCTATCTGTAGGATGAGAAAACATCAAACATGGTCATAAAAAAATAATAAAAGCCTTCGGAGTGTCGTAACACTACACGAGTCAATCGAAACTAATACAGCCCATTTAATAAATTAGATGAAAACTCAGTGAAATAAACCTTATTGTTAAAATTAATGTGCTCACTCATCCTCTCTGCCAGTAACAGTGCAAATATGAACAATGGAAAAAGTTAGTAGTAGCTCTTGTCCTACACTTACACATAAAAATCGTTTGCCGCATGTATGAAACATCATCACCTGAGAATGGCTTGATCGATTTGGATCATTTTTTGTTGTTGTGTTCGTTATTGTTAGGACAAGGTTCATATGAAAGAAATGTTTTGGAAAATCCACCGTAAAAGTCGGAAATTGAGATCAATTGTGAAAGATCATCGCTTGAGAACAGCTCGACCGATTTGGTTGATTTTTTTATTGTTGTGTTCGTAACTGTGGATGGTGTGGTATTTTTGATACGAAAAAGTGTGACAGTTATGTTGTATTTTTTTATGAAAAAGAAAATAAAACCCTATTTCGTTCAATTTCGCAGTTATGCTATCACATGTTTTCATAACAAATTAAATACACGACACTCTAATGAACGTTCGGGTGGACATTGGCTACATATTTTTGTAATATAAATAATATATACATATATATGTAATATATAAAGGGGGATCATATGTACCACAAATCTCGAGAAGTTCTTGAGCAATTTTCTTCAAATTTTTACGCTATGCTCCAATTAACATTCGGAATGACACTGGCAGCTAACTTATATATTTTTGTAACATATGTAATATATAAATATATATGAAATATATAAAGGGGAAGCTTTGTTATCACATATCTCGAAGCGTGCTTGAACAAATTACTTACAACTTTTGCATGATAAACTAATGAACATACGGACCAACATAGGCTATGTATTTCTGTACACTACTGGCCATTAAAATTGCTACACCACGAAGATTTGCTACAGACACGAAATTTAACCGACAGGAAGAAGATGCTGTGATATGCAAATGATTAGCTTTTCAGAGCATTCACACATGGTCGGCACCGGTGGCGATACCTACAACGTGCTGACGTGAGGACAGTTTCCAACCGATTTATCGTACACAAACAGCAGTTGACTGGCGTTGCCCGGTGAAACGTTGTTGAGATGCCTCGTGTAAGGAGGAGAAATGCATACCATCACGTTTCCGACTTTGATAAAGGTCGGATTGTAGCCTATAGCGGTTACGGTTTATCGTATCGCGACATTGCTGCTCGCGTTGGTCGAGATCCAATGACTGTTAGCAGAATATGGAATCGGTGGGTTCAGGAGGGTAATACGGAACGCCGTGCTGGATCCCAACGGCCTCGTATCACCAGCAGTCGAGATGACAGGCATCTTATCCGCATGGCTGTAAAGGATTGTGCAGCCATGTATCGATCCCTGAGTCAACAGGTGAGGACGTTTGCAAAACAACAACCATCTGCACGAACAGTTCGACGACGTTTGCAGCAGCATGGACTATCAGCTCGGAGACCATGGATGCGGTTACCCTTGACGCTGCCTCACAGACAGGAGCACCTGCGATGGTGAATAACGCACTTGGGTGGACGAAAGACAAAACATCAGTTTTTCGGATGAATCCAGGTTCTGTTTACAGCATCATGATGGTCGCATCCGTGTTTGGCGACATCGCGGTGAACACACATTTGAAGCGTGTATTCGTCATCGACGTACTGGCGTATCACCCGGCGTGATGGTATGGGGTGCCATTGCTTACACGTCTCGGTCACCTCTTGTTCGCATTGACGGCACTTTGAACAGTGGACGTTACATTTCACATGTGTTACGACCCGTGGCTCTATCCTTCATACGATCCCTGCGAAACCCTAAATTTCAGCAGGATAATGCACGGCCGCATGTTTCAGGTCCTGTACGGGGCTTTCTGGATACAGATAATGTTCGACTGCTGCCCTGGCCAGCACGTTTTCTAGATCTCTCACCAACTGAAAACGTCTGGCCAATGGTGGCCGAGCAACTGGCTCGTCACAATACGCTTGTCAGTACTCTTGATGAACTGTGGTATCGTGTCGAAGCTGCATGGGCAGCTGTACCTGTAGACGTCATCCAAGCTCTCTTTGACTCATTGCCCAGGCGTATCAAGGCCGTTATTATGGCAAGAAGCGGTTGTCCTGTGCACTGATTTCTCAGGATCTATGAACCCAAATTGTGTGAAAATGTAATCACATGTCAGTTCTAGTATAATACATTTGTCCAATGAATGCCTGATTATCATCTGCATTTCTTCTTGGTGTAGCAATTTAAATGGCCAGTAGTGTAATATACAAAGGAGAAATGTTGTTACTAACAATATGGAAAAGATCTTGAGGTACTTTCAACAGATTCTTTCACCATACTCTACTGAATATTCAGACGAAAACTGACGTAGAGAGATGGGATGAGAAGACGGGCAGAGAGAGGGGATGGTAAGGAATTTGGGATGTATATGCAGTTCCCATACACATTTAGCAATTGCGAAGCGCTGCCGGGTTCGCGAGTTCAGAATAAAACTCTTGTATTTCAGAACCAATGAAGCACAACCGTGACGAAAATCTCGCAGCACTTTTGGATGAGCAGCTTTGCAGGACAATTTCGCTAAGTTATTCGGCTCGCACACAGTTTAAATTAAGTTCCCCGTCTCCGGTTCACACGCTGTGGCGCGGCCAGGCGGCTCCGCACGCCACAGATTAATTCCGCTATCCTCAAACTTAAATGTCGCCTCGCAACTTCGCCAGTTTAATTACCTGCTACGCAAAATAGCTATCTCCTAGCGCCCTGTGCGTCAGCGCGGCACACATGAATAACAAACCTGGTTAACGTGGCAGCCACAGGCGGCGCACTCCATTCTGTAGCGGAAAAACTAAAAGCAGGGTGCGCACACCCCCATCCCCCCATTCTACCACCCCCACCCCCACCACCCCTGTTTTTCATCAGTATTTCGCCGTAGACGCTTTAGGAAACGTCACCAGAGCACAGGCCGTGACAGGATGTCTGTTCCATACAACATGGAATTATATCATATCTTGCCTTGGTGGTGTAAATTCGTGCTGACTGCAGGTCTAAGTACCTTAGTGGAAATGGTAATTGGAATTTCACAGAATCAACATTGAGATTTCACGTCAGATATCATTATTAGTTCAAAGTGAATTTTATTCCGAGACTGCACAATCAATGAGTATATCTGCTTAGTTTGGAGTGAACTAAGAAACTAATGGTATATAAACTACTGGTGATTTAAAATTGCTACACCAAGAAGAAATTCAGCTGATAAACGGGTATTCATTGGACAAATACCTATATTACACTATAACTGACATGCAATTACATTTTCACGCAATTTGCGTGCATAGATCCTGAGAAATCAGTTCCCAAAACAACCACCTCTCGCCGTAATAACGGCCTTGATACACCTGGGCATTAAGTCAAACAGAGCTTGGATGGGGTGTACAGGTACCGCTGCCCATTCAGCTTCAACACGATACCACAGTTCATCAAGAGTAGTGACTGGCGTATTGTGACGAGCCAGTTGCTCGGCCACCATTGACCAGAGGTTTTCAATTGGTGAGAGATCTGGAGAATGTGCTGACCAGGGCAGCAGTCGAACATTTTCTGTATCCAGTAAAGCCCGTACAGGACCTGCAACATGCGGTCGTGCTTTATCCTGCTGAAATGTAGAGTTTCGCAGGGATCGAATGAAGAGTAGAGCCACGGACGTAACACACATGAAATGTAACGTCCACTGTTCAAAGTGCCGTCAATGCGAACAAGAGGTGACCGAGACGTGTAACCAAAGGTACTCCATACATCATGCTGGGTGATACGCCAGTATGACGATGACGAATACACGCTTCCAATGTGCGTTCACCGCGATGGCGCCAAACGCGGATGCGACCATCATGATGCTGTAAACAGAACCTGGATTCATCCGAAAAAATGACGTTTTGCCATTCGTGCACCCAGGTTCGTCGTTGATTACATCATCGCAGGCGCTCCTTTCTGTGATGCAGCGTCAAGGATAAGCGCAGCCATGGTCTCCGAGCTGACAGTCCATGCTGCTGCAAACGTCGTCGAACTGTTCGTGCATGTGGTTGTTGTCTTGCAAACGTCCCCACCTGTTGACTCAGGGATCGATACGTGGCTGCACAATCCTTTACAGCCATGCGGATAAGATGCCTGTCATCTCAACTGCTGGTGATACGAGGCCGTTGGGATCCAGCATGGCGTTCCGTATTACCCTCCTGAACCCACCGATTCCATATTCTGCTAACAGTCATTGGATCTCGACCAACGCGAGCAGCAATGTCGCGATACCATTAACCGCAATCGCAATGGGCTACAGTCCGAACTTTATCAAAGTCGGAAACGTGATGGTACGCTTTTCTCCTCCTTACACGAGGCATCACAACAACGTTTCACCTGGCAATGCCGGTCAACTGCTGTTAGTGTATGAGAAATCGGTTGGAAACTTTCCTCATGTCAGCACGTTGTAGGTGTCGTCACCCGCGCCAACCTTGTGTGAATGCTCTGGAAAGCTAATCATTTACAGCATCTTCTTCCTGTCGGTTAAATTTCGCGTCTGTAGCACGTCGTCTTCGTGGTGTAGGAAATTTAATGGCCAGTAGTGATGTCTAGTTTTGTTTAGACTTTTCACTGGAGACTGTAAGTATACGTCGGGGGCCTATTTCAAGATCTACTTTGTGCGCTAACGAAAAAGGAAGGTCGATTTGTTGTTGTAGCTGTTGTTGTGGCCTTCAGACTGAACATTAGTTTGATGCAGCTGTCCGGGCTAGTCTGTCATCTCTGAATAACTCCTGTAACCTTCATCCATCTGAACCTGTGTACCGTATTCGCGCCTAGGTCCCCCTATACAATTTTAACCACCCCTCGTCTCCACACACATACACATACACTACCTCCATTACGAAACTGACACTTTCTTAATGCCCCAGTATGGGTCCTATCAAACGATTTCTTCATCCTCATTAGTTCTTCGATCTACTCATTTAATTGTCAGTATTCTTCTGTAGCACCGCATTTAAAAATTTGTATTCTCTTCTTGTCTCAATAGCTTATTGCCCACGTTTCACTTTCGTACATCAAGACAAATACCTTTAGAAAAATTTCTTAATTATTAAATCTATATTAGAAGTTAACGGATTCCTATTTTGCTGCACAAACAACAGAACTTATATACTACTTTTACTGTCTCGTTTCGTAATATAATTCTCTCAGCAGCACCTGATTTAATTAGACTACAACCCAATGCTCTCGTTTCGCGTTTGTTAATGTTCATCGTATATCCGCCTTTCAAGATACTGTCCATTTCCGTTCAACTGCACTTCCAAGTCTTTGCTGTCTCTGACAGAATAACAGTTTCATCGAAAAACTGTATTTTTTTTATTTCTCTGCCTGAAATTAAATTCCTTTGTCAAATTTCTCCTTGCTTTCCTTACTCGAAACAGAAACTGAATAACACAGGTATAGGCTAGAACCCAGTCTTACTCCCTTCTGAACTATGACTTCTTCTTCACTGCATTTGGCCCTTATAATTCATTTCCGCACAAAAAATCGTGAACATCTTGTCACTACTAGTATTTTATTGCTACTACCTTCAAAATTTCAAACAGCCTAGGGCAGCCAACATTGCCAGATGCTTCCTCAAGATATTAAAATGCTTCAAACGTAGGTTTGTCATTTTTCAACCTATTTTCTAACACGTAGGGTCAGTATTGCTTCAAGTGTCCCTGTAGTTGTCCGAAACCCAAACTGATCTTCTCCGAGGTAGGCTTCTACTGGTATTCCTATTCTTCAGTTAATAATTCGTATCAGTATATTTGCAACTACCTGATGCTTCGATAGTATTCACACGTGTCAACACCTGAAATTGGAATTACTACATTCTTCTGAGCAGTCTGTGGGTATTGTGACTGTCTCATATACCGTGCACACCAGTTAGAATAATTTTGTTACGAATGGCTCTCTAAAAGTTCCCACTGATTCTGAGGGAATGTCGTTTACGCCGGGGCCGTTATTTTCGCTTAGATCTTTCAGTGGTCTGTCTCCCGTTTTTCTCGCAGTGTCATATTCCTCATCACATCTTCATCTACTTGTTCTTCCCTTTCTCTAATTCTCTCACGTCACAACAAAACTCAAGTCTAACGCAGCACGCCAGCTAGCGACACAAACCACTATGACAAATTGCATGCGCCCCAGATCGCGACAGTATTGGTCTCAAGTTTCCCCTTTATAGACCCTCTATACATTCTTTCCACCTGTCAGTTTTCTCTTCTTTGATTGCTACTGATTTGCCATCTGAGATCTTGACGTTCATACAACTGCTCCTCCAAAGACCTCTTTCATTCTCGTAAATGTGGCATCTATCTTTCCCCTAGTCAGGCATGTTTTTGCGGCCTTTCATATGCTCTGTAACCATTCCCGTGTTACCGAACCAGCATACCCTGAGTTGTTATCCAATTGCAGAATGCAACGGTAAAAGTGCGGTTCCAGTGTGGCGGTCGTGGCGAACGTTCAAGTCGCTTACAGCTTTCGTGTCCCTGCCGACCCGCGACTGCAGACGCCCCACTGGAAAGTGTTGCATTCAGTTTACATTATGGCTAGTGCCATTGGACAGACGCACGGATACTACCATGCACTTTGTGTTGCTACAACCACCGCACTGGAATCGCACCTAGAAACTTTTGCCAGGAAAAAGGCCTCAGTTGTATTGAGGAAAATGTTAGAAACACTATATGTAGCCCAAGATGTTTGTAGAACCCGATGATTATTTCGGCATATAATGGCGGGAAGCACTGAATCAATTTTGTTTCTTTTATCATCATTCTACAACAAAAACATTTGACAGTAGATAGACAAGGAATCTGCCATAACCCTATGATTGTAGAAATACGAAATTTCAGATCGTTTTTTTTCTTTTCGTTCCGTAGTCAAACTGGAGGTAAGACCCATTGTGTAAATGAGGATGGGATTTATCATGCACAAGAGGACAAGGACGAGGCCGTAACTGATGGTGCACCAGTTCAGGTAGAGCAGAGGTAGGGAATAAAAACAGCTTTCTCTTCAAGGAAACGACGTTGGCATTTGCCGTAAGCGAATTCGAGTCTCGCGCCTTATCAGAGCTCTGGCTCGATTCATCCAGTCCACTGCGTAGTAATAGCCCAACGAGTAAGGTAGGACGGACATTTTATTTTATTTCATTTGAAATATTACCTGCATCCGAGAAACAACTACAGACAGTGTTTCACAATACTATTACGCTGACAACGTTAACCTGAACACTTATTAAAAGCCTGAATAACTATGTTCTGCAGTGAGAACATATGCGAGTTGTACAGGAAGAGAGTCAGAGAGTTTCTCGAATGTACTGACAGGGATTGTTGGTGCGAAAGCCTGATTGAAGTGATCCCACAGGTTGGCGAGTGGATTTAAATTCCGGGAGATTGTTGGCAAGAGGACTAGAGTAAACTTATTTCGCTGCTCTTCCGGCCACGGACGTAGATCTATGTGACACGTTTCATTGTCCTGCTGGTAGATGCCATCATGCCGAGAAAAAACGAGCAGCATGTATGGGTGGACGTGACTCACGAGGATAGATGCATACTCGTACTTGTGTTAATCCATTGCGCCTTCTATTATGACGAGGTCTTCCAGGGAATGCCACGAGAACATTCCCCAGACCATAACGCTCTCTGCTCCGACCTTGACTCTTCCGACTATCCAACGGCCATCTTTCCGATGGAGAATAAAACGTGATTCAGCTGAAAGTCTGTGGAAGTCCAATTGCGGTATTGGCGTGCAAATTGCAGCCTCCGTCGTCGACGAACAGCAGTCGCATGGGTGCATGAACCAGACTTCTGATGCTGAGACACAAATGCAGCAACGTTCTCTGGACCGACGTTGAGGAGATATCGATTGTTCTTGCTCGTTCATGTACGCAGTCAGATGCTCAACAGTTGCACGTCTGTTCGGTCGCACACTTCTCTGCAGTAGTCGTTCACACCTGTCATCCATGACCTGTGGTCCACCACAGTTGCCTCAGCACCGGATTTGGATAGCGTCGTTCTGCCATGCGTGATATACTTTAACCACTGTGGCACGTGAAGAGAAAACTTAGCCGCTTCAGAAATGCTCCCATGCTTCACCTGAAAGCCAAATGCGCTTTTGGACGTCAGATTCGTTTCCTCGTTACGACAACGACTGCACTCTTTCTCCCCACCGACAGACGCTCTTTATATATCCTCCACTGCTAACACTGCCACCGGCCGTGTGTGAGTGGTTATTGCACTTTGACGTCGAACGTAGGAGGTGGGCACGTAAATGTTACCGGACTGTGTATTAGGCCGCAATCCACAGAAGACTGGTAATAATATTTCCTAAACATTTGTTTGTGAAGTTCGAAAACCCAACACTATACTACTCTAAGTAACTCCTTAAAAAGAAGAGAAGGATTTAATGAAAAGAAAGCGATGTAGTGAAGGAGGAAAGATAGAGGAAAGGAGAGACTGGAATTGAGGAAAGCAAGTTCCTTTCCAATTACAAACTAACATAGTAAGAAGCGGAAGAGGTGAGTGGTAAGGCGATAGGCACATTAAATCCAAAATACATAATTTAACACCCCTTATCAAGATTTTAATTAATGTGCATTTGACTTAAAACAGTGCAGTATTAATCAGCATGAAAAATTTAAAATAATTACTACACAAGGTGGTCCATTGATCGTGACTGGGCCAAATATCTCACAAAGTAAGCGTCAAACCAAAAAACTACAAAATCGAGCGAGGTGGCGCAGTGGCTAGCACACTGGACTCGCATTCGGGAGGACGACGGTTCAATCCCGCGTCCGGCCATCCTGATTTAGGTTTTCCGTGGTTTCCTTAAATAGATCCAGGCAAATGCCGGGATGCTTCCTTTAAAAGGGCACGGCAGACTTCCGTCCCCGTCCTTACCTCATCCGATGAGACCGAAGACCTCGCTGATTGGTCTCCTTCCCCAAACAACCCCAACCCCCAAAAAACTACAAAGAACGAAACTTGTCTAGCTTTAAGGGGGAAACCAGATGGCGCTATGGTTGGCCCGCTAGATGGAGCTGTCATAGGTCAAACGGATATCAACTGCGTTTTTTAATATAGGAACCCCCATTTTTTATTACATATTCGTGTAGTACGTAAAGAAATATGAATGTTTTAGTCGGACCATTTTTTTCGGTTTGTGATAGATGGTGCTGTAATAATCACAAACATATAAGCACGTGGTATCACGTAACATTCCGCCAGTGCGGACGGTATTTGCTTCGTGATACATTACCCGTGTTAAAATGGACCGTTTACCAACTGCGGAAAAGGTCGATATCGTGAAAGGTCGATATCGTGTTGATGTATGGCTATTGTGATCAAAATGCCCAACGGGCGTGTGCTATGTATGCTGCTCGGTATCCTGGACGACATCATCCAAGTGTCCGTACCGTTCGCCGTATAGTTACGTTATTTAAGGAAACAGGAAGTGTTCAGCCACATGTGAAACGTCAACCACGACCTGCAACAAATGACGATGCCCAAGTAGGTGTTTTAGTTGCTGTAGCGGTTAATCCGCACATCATTAGCAGACAAATTGCGCGGGAATCGGGAATCTCAAAAACGTCGGTGTTGAGAATGCTACATCAACATCGATTGCACCCGTACCATATTTCTATGTACCAGGAATTGCATGGCGACGACTTTGACCGTCGCGTACAGTTCTGCCACTAGGCACAAGAGAAATTACGGGACGATGCCAGATTTGGTGCACGCATTCTATTCAACAGCCGTAACGTAAACCGGCATAATATGCACTATTGAGCAACGGAAAATCGAGGATGGCTGGGACAAGTGGAACATCAGCGACCTTGGCGGGTTAATGTATGGTGCGGCATTACGGGAGGAAGGATAATTGGTCACCATTTAATCGATGACAATCTAAATGGTGCAATGTACGGTGATTTCCCACGTAATGTTCTACCGATGCTGCTACCAGATGTTTCACTGCATGACAGAATGCCGATGTACTTCCAACATGATGGGTGTCCGGCACATAGCTCGCGTGCGGTTGGAGCGGTACTGAATAGCATATTTTATGACAGGTGGATGGGTCGTCGAAGCACCATACCACGGCCCGCACGTTCACCGGATATGACGTTCCCGAATTTCTTTCTGTGGGGAAAGTTGAAGGATATTTGCTATCGTGATCCACCGACAACGCCTGACAACATGCGTCAGCGCATTGTCAATGCACGTACAAACATTATGGAAGGCTAACTAATCGCTGTTGATAGGAATGTCGTTACACGTAATGCCAAATGAATTGAGGTTGACGGACATCATTTTGAGCATTTATTGCATTAATGTGTTATTTACAGCTAATCAAGCTGTAACAGCATGCGTTCTCAGAAATGATAAGTTCACAAAGGTACATGTATCACATTGGAACAACCGAAATAAAATGTTCAAACGTACCCAGGTTCTGTAATTTAATTTAAAAAACCTACCTGTTACCAACTAGTCGTCTAAAATTGTGAGCCATATGTTTGTGACTATTACCGCGCCATCTATCACAAAACGAAAAACCTGGTCCATCAAAAACATTCATATATCGTTACTACTACACGAATATGTAATAAAAATGGGGTTCCTACTTAAAATAACGCAGTTGATATCCGTTTGACCTATGGCAGTGCCATCTAGCGGGCCAACCATAGCCCCATCTGGTTTCCCCCTTCAAGCTAGACAAGTTTCGTCCTTTGTAGTATTTTGGTTTGACGCTTATTTCCTGAGATATTTGGCCCGGTCACGATCAAGGGACCTCACTGTATAGCCCGTATCAATACTGCAAATTATTATATAACTCATCAAGCAAAGAAATTATTACAGTTCCTTATGAAGAAACGGCTACGCCGGCAAAATACATTTATTTAAAATGTCCAGTTCCGGTACGTAGAGCAAGCCATCTTCAGATTGATTGTACCGTTTGCTGAAGCTGGCGAAGTGCTGAGCAGCTGCTTGTGGTCAAGATGATAAAGACGACAACAAGCTATCGTCCTGACAGCACGCAGCTGCTTAACATATTGCCACCTTCAGCAAATGGTGCAATCAATCTAGAAATTGGCTAGTGTATGTGCCGAAACCCGCCATTTCAAAAAATGATATTTGCGATCGTGACTGTTTCTTCGTGAGTAATTATGACAAGTATGATCTCTGACCATATTGGTGAAAATCGTTAATTACAGTGTTAAGGTACAGATTCAAGAAACAATTATTCTCCAACACTCATGGTTATACAACACAGTCCTTGGACTTATTTGTCTGTAACAAGTTTAAATACGACAGCATGACAATTAGACATATTCAGATGGAAGTTAGTACAAAAACAAGTCGGCATAACGCGGCTAGACCACTAGTGCTGCGCCCCCACAGGCGGCATCAAAGATACCAGAGCAAGAAAATAAAAGAAAATGTAAATAATTCAGGTCAGAAGTAATCAAGTTCCACACAAGTCTCTCAAGTAATGGTTAACTGTTACAACGGCCAGAGGCCGGCTTCAGAATCGGAAAATGGAACTTCCAGCAGAAATAAGTATCGTTAAGACAAATCTTGAATTTACTTCACGTAATATAACCATAAATAGTGAAGAGCTTTAAACGTGAAGCAGGTCATTTCAAGCAGACAGGTAGCAGTACATAATAGTCACTTACAATAGTGACCCTTTGTATAAGGATATAAACAGTTAGTCAGCAAGCTACATCTGTCTACAGTTTTTAAGGGGAACAGTACACAGTTTTAATTTTTGGAAGCACCAACTGAACGAAGTCCATAACACAGATTACCTCAAGCATAGGGATATCAAAGACAATTATCAGCCACTTAACCCTTTATTCACAGTAACGGCCAATAGCCAGTTTTAAATTTGAAGCCGGCCGCGGTGACCGAACGGTTCTAGGCGCTTCAGTCCGGGACCACGCTGCTGATGCGGTCGCAGGTTCGAATCCTGCCTCGGAAATGGATGTGTGTGATGTCTTTAGGTTATTTAGGTTTAAGTAGTTCAAAGTCTAGGGGACTGATGAACTCAGATGTTAAGTCCCATAGTGCTTCGTGAGTAACAACAGGATCCGTTACAAGCGTTAATTAACAGATTAGTGCTAATGACGTGGCCAGTAAAACTTCAGTAGATAACGGCGCAAACGCAAGATCAGGAAATTTGAGGCGTTATTTACAGCACACAACCTTTGTGTGTGTGTGTGAAATCTTATGGGACTTAACTGCTAAGGTCATTAGCCCCTAAGCTTACACACTACTTAACCTAAATTATCCTAAGGACAAACACACACACCCATGCCCGATGGAGGACTGGAACCTCTGCCTGGATTAGCCGCACAGACACAACCTTTGAAACTGAGGGAGCACAATAGTATGTTAGTAAATCAGGTGGAGTGAAACGTGCCTCACTGCAAGCAAGTAACTGCGTCAACAGCAAACACACTTAAGAATAATAATGGTATTGCGCCTGCCCATTAAATCACGGCCCCTGAGGGTCATACATTTTAGTCATGTAAATCAGCTAGTAATTTACCTTAAAACCTACCTAAGGACTACGCTAAATATACAAGATTAAATAACAGTAAACGTTACCAAAAATATGCAGCCTCTGAGGCAAAGGGAGCCACAACAGATAAATACCCGCAGACGTACAGACAGTAAGACCACTCTTTTAAGATCTCCACAGAAAATGTTAAAGTCAAACAAATTGTGCCAATCAGGGTTTTGATGGCTCAGAAACTTAATACCGTGGCTATTTGAAACTTACGGTGCGAGTACACATACGAAAGAAGAACACAAAACTACTGGGAATTGACTGTCCCGTCACACACTTACGCACCCATTATAATCGCTCACTACAATTACGCGCGTATATAACAGAAAAAAATTTAATAGATCTTAAGACGCCACGCTACGCACCTTTGTATTCAATGTACACAATAATGAACTTGGTAGACAGAATGCTGAACCATTAGGGACCAAGTAAATCCATTGGTCTCTCATACAGCAGAAAGTGCATTCGTGAACGAATCATCGGTGCGATTGCGCAACGAACCTTAATTCAAACTTGAGAGCCAAAACAAACTGCGCAGTTAGTTAGTTAGTTATATGTTGCATGGATCATTTTGCACGATAGATCGTAATGTTGTGGAGCGAGCCACTTTACATTCACATAGCTAATTAATTTGTACATACGGTTACAACGGCTGCATTCTGAAATTTCTAAGGGTCCTTTTTCTTTGTAAAAGAAGAAAAGAGATACAGATGTGAATTATTAATTCATATCTGTCACCTTCCGTCTTTTACACATTACAGTAATACAATAATAGAAATTCTTCTACGGAGTAGGAGTTGTCAACGAGAAACTTTCTCAGTTTGTTATCACATTTATGTTACTGGATAAGTAAAATAATTGTGGTAAGTTCCTGTTGGACCAAATTGCCAAGTTCATCGGTCCCTAGGCTTACATACTACTTAATCTAACTTAAACTAACCTAGGCTAAGGGCAACACACACACCCATGCCCTAGGGAGGACTCGAATCTCCGACGGGGGTAGCTGTGCGAACCGTGGCAAGGCGCCTTAGAACGCAAAACTACCCCGCGCTGCACTGGATAAGTGATAAGAAATTTCTGTTACAGCTCTGTGCACACCTTTTTGTTCTAAAGACAATCTTCATGACGTGTAATGAATGTTATTTTTCCTTCTGCTATTGTAATTACGTTTCTTTGGAACTGTAATGGATTATTTAAATAAACTTCGTGAGGGAATAAATATACTTTGAAACTGTAGTCAGAATGACCAACTCCTTAAACAGATGTCTACAAGGTGATCGTGAGAGAGTACCTCATATTATTCGTACAGTACAGTTTTGCGCAATGAAGAGTTCCTTTCTTAAAGATGAGTTACCCCTGAGCATTATTCCATATGACGTCACTGAATGAAAATTATATGTCAACTTACGATATGTCTCTCCCCATGATCTGCAATGGTTCTAAGTGCAAATGGGGCTGAGCTATACTGTTTCCGATCTCGGCTGCCGCTATCGGATCTGCTCAACCAAATGTCTGAACATCCATTGCCACGGTCTTGAACCTGCGGCCTTTCACTGTCTCAATTGTTTACTCTCACAGCGTACGTCCGATCGAACTCCAACTGCCCGCACTCGACCCGCGCAGCCGTACTTAAAATCGCCTTTGTCGCTAACTATTCTGAACTCAAGCCCGCCGCAGATATTCCAGCCTGACGTCGACATAGCTGGCGCACGGCACACAAATAAACGTTAAAAATAGTGAGAAGAGATTAGCAAGACTGATAAGAAAGAAGGAAGTTGGAGATACTGTTAGACGCAGATAGTAATGTTTCATTCTTCTGCTACAGTTTTATCTGCACTTGATGAAGAACAATCCAGCAGAACATGACTCCGTACACGAGAAGCATCAGCACAATACGCCGTGTCTCGGCTCTCCGAGTCGGATTCGGAAAACGCGGCCCTCTTCATTATGGCTGTTGTCCACTCGAATCTTCGTGTCTTTGACACGTCATAGAGTATGTGAAGTACTTGGACAACTAACTGAAGATGACTTACAAGTTCGGGGCGCCCTCCATTGGTACTGCTGGAATTCAGTATGATGTTGGCCCACCCTTAGCCTTTATGACAGCTTCCACTCTCGCAGGCATGCATTCAATCAGCTGCTGGAACGTATCTTTTGGAACGTCAGACCATTCTTCACGGAGTGCCGCACTGAGGAGAGGTATCGATGTCAGTCGGTGAGGCCTGGCACGAAGTCGGCGTTCTGAAACATCTCAAAGGTGTTCTATAGCATTCAGGTCAGGACTCTGTGCAGGCCAGTCCATTACAGGGATGTTATTGCCGTGTAACCACTCCGCCACAGGCCGTGCGTTATGAACAGGTGCTCGATCGTGTTGAAAGATGCAGTCGCCATCCCCGAATTGCTCTTCAACAGTGAGAAGGAATAAGGTACTTAAAACATCAATGTCGGCCTGTGTTGTGATAGTGCCACGCTAAACAACAAGGACTGAAAGCCCCCTCCATGAAAAACACGACCACAGCATGACACCACCGCCTCCGAATTATGCTGTTGGCTCTACACACGTTGGCAGATGACGTTCACCGGACGTTCGCCATACCCACACCCCGCCATCGGATCGCCACATTGTGTGCCGTGATTCGTCACTCCGCACAACGTTTATCCACTGTTCAATCGTCCAATGTTAATGCTCCTTACACTAAGCGAGGCGTCGTTCGGCATGTACTGGCGTGATGTGTGGCTTATGAGCAACTGCTCGACCGTGAAATCAAAATTTCCTCACCTCCCGCCCAAGTGTCATAGTAATTGCAGTGCTACTGATGCAGTTTGGAATTTCTGTGTGATGGTGTGGCTAGATGTCTGCCTATTACACATTACGACCCTCTTCAACTGTCGGCTTTCTCTGTCAGTCAACAAACGTGGTCGGACTGTACGCTTTTGTGCTGTCCGTGTTCCTTCACGTTTCCACTTCGCTATCACATCGTAAACAGCGAACCTAGGGATGTTCAGGAGTGTGGAAATCTCGCGTACAGACGTACGCGACACAGGTGACACCCCATCACCTGACCACGTTCGAAGTCCTTGAGTTCCGCGGGGCGTCCCATGCTGCTCTCTCACGATGTCTAATGACTACTGAGGTCACTGATATGGAGTACCTGGCAGTAGGTGGCAGCAGACTGCACCTAATATGAAAAACGTATGTTTTTCGGGGTGTCCGGATACTTTTTATCACATAGTGTATGACTGAGACCGTCTCCTTTGTCCGGCCCCGCTGACCCTACTGACGCGACGTCCCTCAGCTGGAGTTCGCAACAGACCGGAACCGCTGGTATTAACCACAAACTCAGGAGTCGAGACTCATGTTACATACTGGGAACAGCATGCACTCTGTGCCTAATTAGTTAGGCAGTTGTGTTCACGTTCCTTGGATCAGTTTCGTGATAAACCGTAATAATGTGGAAAGATTCCTTTTATTTTCACATCACAAATTATTTTGTAACTGTGACTACATGCAGATCATTTATACTTTTTTTAAAAAAATGTACTGATGTGTGTTATTAGGTCCTACCCAACACCTTTTACACATAACAATAATAGAAATTCTTCTCCAGAATGGACGGAGTTGTCAAGAAGAACCTTTCTCTGTTTTTATTTCAAATTTTACGCTGCCTTAAGTTAGACATGGTATACCTCTGTGTGAATGACCCAAAATTTTGCCTGCAAAACTGTGCACCCCTTTTTTGTGTTAAAGACAACCTTAATGTGATGTGATGGTCGTCATTTTTTTCTGGTATCATAATTATGTACATCATTGTTCCTTTTGAACTATAGAAATTTACAACAAACCTCATATGAGGATTGTGAAGCAGGAGCCAAAATATGTAACTCCTTAATCAGATGACAACAAGATGTTCATGGGTGACAACAACATACTTTTTCACACCACCATTTTGGGCAACGAAGTCTATCTTTCTCAAAGATCGATTACCCCCGAAACATTATTTCATATGACATTACTGAATGGAAAAATGCAAAATATGCCAACTTAGAGATTGGTCTCTCCTCAAGATTTGAAAATGTTTCTAAGAGCAAATCTAGCTGAAATAATTTTTATAGGAGTTCCAAAATGAGCTTTCCCCGTCTAAAGTCTCATCAATACGGAAACCTAAAATTTTTATAGTTTCCATTCTAGTTATTATTTCCACATTTTTTACTCCAAAATGGCTCTGAGCACTGTGGGACTTAACATCTGTCATCAGTTCAAATGGCTCTGAGCACTATGCGACTTAACTTCTGAGGTCATCAGTCGCGTAGAACTTAGAACTAATTAAACCTAACTAACCTAAGGACATCACACACATCCGTGCCCGAGGCAGGATTCGAACCTGCGACCGTAGCGGTCGCCAGGTTCCAGACTGTAGCGCTTAGAACCGCACGGCCACTCCGGCAGGCGTCTGTCATCAGTCCCCTAGAACTTAGAACTACTTAAACTAACTAACCTAAGGGCATCACACACATCCATGCCCCAGGCAGGATTCGAACCTGCGACACTAGCGGTCGCCCGGTTCCAGACTGTAGCGCCTAGAACCGCACGGCCACTCCGGCCGGCGTCTGTCATCAGTACCCTAGAACTTAGAACTACTTTAACTAACCTAAGGACATCACACACATCCATGCCCGAGGCAGGATTCGAACCTGCGACCGTAGCGGTCGCGCGGTTCCAGACTGTAGCGCCTAGAACCGCACGGCCTCTCCGGCCGGCGTCTGTCATCAGTCCCCTAGAACTTAGAACTACTTAAACCTAACTAACCTAAGGACATCACACACATCCATGCCTGAGGCAGGATTCGAACCTGTGACCGTAGCGGTGGCCCGGTTCCAGACTGTAGCGCCTAGAACCGCACGGCCACTCCGGCTGGCGTCTGTCATCAGTCCCCTAGAACTTAGAACTACTTAAACCTAACTAACCTAAGGACATCACACACATCCATGCCCGAGGCAGGATTCGAACCTGCGAACGTAGCGATCGCGCGGTTCCAGACTGTAGTGCCTAGAACCGCACGGCCACTCCGGCCGGCGTCTATCAGTCCCCTAGAACTCAGAACTACTTAAACTAGCTAACCTAAGGACATCACACACATCCATGCCCGAGGCAGGATTCGAACCTGCGACCGTAGCGGTCGCGTGGTTCCAGACTGAAGTACCTAGAACCGCATGGCCACTCCGGCCGGCGTCTGTCATCAGTCCCTCTAGAACTCAGAACTACTTAAACCTAACTAACCTAAGGACATCACACACATCCATGCCTGAGGCAGGATTCGAACCGGCGACCGTAGCGGTCGCGCGGTTCCAGACTGAAGCACCTAGAACCGCTCGGGCACATCGGCTGCCTTTTGTATTCCATTTGTCATTACTGCTGATGTACGGAAAAAAATATGCTGTGAAACCTTTCGCGGAAAGCCAGTCAATGATATTTTTAAGAACTTTGAAACAAGTCTTCTGTTGCTGTATGTTTGTGTGGACTGGTTGCAGTAAAGTGTCATCCGCATAATAACTGTATCTGTTTGTTGCATATTAAACGTATGCCCATTCTTGACACTAGGTCTTGTCCAGACAGTCTCACATGCCGTTCCATTTTCAGTTTCGGTGGATTTGAGTTCGTCTTCAGAGACAAATGCATCATCTCCATTTATCACGAACCAATCACTTCGACTTCAAACTTTCCCTAAGTGTATCACTGCTATCAATTACTGGTTTTAATTGGCCAATTGTACCTAATATAATCTGAGCCCCAAAGATCTTAAGACCCATTTTAATCCCTGACATTTTGTTGCGAATGCTTTGACTGGTCATGTTTTTAGTACAACTTCATTACGGCTGGAGGCGATATTGTATTTGGTGCACATGACAGAATTTCACGGTGAATCTGTGTCCGATTTACACGCTTGACCCAGAAGAATCGTATTGTCAAGAGTACTTCATCACTGGAGTATGTTCCAGTTGCCATGCTGTTTCACTTTCACACTGTAATACATTGGTTACCCGTACCAGAGCAGAATTATATCTACCGGAAACCCGGAACATGTACTCTCTCCTGACAATGTGCCACTCTTGTAGTGCAACAGTCTTAGTGTGGGTTGACGTATGCAACTTACTTTCTGAATTCCGTAAGTACAGGGCTGCGTCCAATAGATATACCGAAAGAATAGTCCGCTCCGATAGCTGAGTGGTCTCAGAGGGTTAGCTGCCCTCTGTAATAAAATTAAAAAAAAAAACACTGTAATTGAACGGGTGTCCTGGAATATCCACACCGAACAAATGAACAACATCGAACAAAATGAGAACAACAACAACAACAAAAAGAACAAAAAGTGGTCAGCGTGACGGATTGCCGTACTACGGGCCCGGACTCGATTACCGGCTGGGTCGGGGTTTTTCTTCGCTCATGGGCTGGGTGTTGTGTTGTCTTCATCATCACTTCATTCCCATTCGGCGCGCAGGTCGCCCAATGTGGCGTTGAATGTAATAAGACCTACACCAAGGCGGCCGGACTTGCCCCGCAAGGGGCCTCCCGCCCAATGACGCCAAACTCTCATTTCCATTTTACCAAATGTATAGACTTTAAATATTCTTTCTTGTAAGGTGAAGAACTCAGTGAGAATTTTTCCTTTTGGTGAGTTAATCATTTTCCTTATTTCACGGGAAGAAACTCAAGTGATCTCAAATTGATTGAACGTTTTTGACACTTATTGCCGCATATACTTCAATTCTTTTTCTTATAAGTGAGTTCCTTTGATACGTATAGAAAGTGACTCTTAAAGAATCTTGGTGTATTGTTGGTATCACGAAATATTTGGTCATTATCTTGGATTACGATCGCAGGTTCGAATCCTGCCTCGGGCATGGCTGTGTGTGATGTCCTTAGGTTAGTTAGGTTTCAGTAGTTCTAAGTTCTAGGGGACTGATGACCTTAGAAGTTAAGTCCCATAATGTTCAGAGCCATCTGAACCACTTTTTTTGGATTACGAGATAGTCTTTTTCCCTGACAGAATTTCCTATTTCCGTTCTAACTGAGCTTCATATTGTTTTGATTTTCTTTTTTCATTTTTTATTCTCTACCATGATATGTAAGCTTTGTTATTTTCTTGAAGTCTTCTCATTAACGAACCATACCTTCAATAATATGAAAGCAGTTTCTCATTTGTGCTTATCCTGACCATCACACACACTTCTTTCTGGTACGTGGAATGTAGCTTGTTATCCTCGTTTACTTTGATACACCATGGTACCATATTTCAGTATCCTTTGAGCAACAGTGGAGAAAAACTTACTTGTAATTACGTTAAATTTATAATTTATCTTACCTGTCTCGTATACCAAATTCCAGTTGAAGCTTTCTTCTTCCTAACAGGTGTCTGTTCCGAGTTCATTAATTATTCTGTTGGGTCGTATAGGTGACACGTGATTAGAGTTTCCATGTTGTCTATTAACGATAACTGGTTATCATGGTCTGATAACCCATTTAAAGCTGGATGTTCAAAGTGTCCTCACTTATAAAACTGTTGTCACTTCCGTTGCTACCGTACAGCACATATCTTTTATCTGACAGGATGCACAGTATGGATTCAACTTCTCTAACAAACACCCGAAAATTCCACAGCCGGGGTTTGTAAGTGTAATAACTGTAACTGTGTGGTAAACAGTATGGTTTAGTGTGCAATTGATTGCCTGTTTCGCTCTGTCAATAGTTCGGATTTCGTGATTATTTTTTACATACTTGACTTCTCCTGCTTTCACCACGGTGTGTTTGTAATACGAAGCTACTAATATACGATCTTCATCGTTTAACGTGTTTATTCCAGTATTAATATGGTGCAGGCCGGTAGGTGATAAGACAGCATAAATTAGATATAATTACTTTTTTTGATAGAATCGTAATAAATCTAGGGAAAAATGGAATTCCTAGATTAATGCCGGTGAGCGCTTTTGTGCATCGAGGAAGTAACGCGGCATAGAGCCGCGGATGGCAAGTTATAGGAAAGTCGGAGCTCGCTGCACTTAACGTGTCAGCGTATGTATCTGACGCCGCCTCAAACGACACTGTTTCCCAGCGCTCCTCCGTCAGCGCCTCATACGTCAGCGTCGCGTGGTCTCGCCTGCTGACTGAAAATCAGCGCGTAGTCAGCGTGGGACCATCCTGCGTCAGGCGGCGTGTGAACCCCTTTACGTCAGCGACACCACGGCCGCGAACAGCTGGTGGCCAGTGCAGCCAGCATGCGAAACGTCATACCACTGAGACGTGGCAGCCTGCGGCTAAGAACACCTCGGCCAATCCCGCGCGGCACAGATAGGTAGAGGAGGACGTTTTCAATAAGGAACTGTCAGTAGGCATGGTAGCAGAGATAACGGAAAAATCGCGCCATGGGTAGTTCTTCAGGCTAGGTTAGAAGGGCGCATTGAGGAATTAGAGAAAAACCAAGAAACTATGGGAAAATGTAATAAAGAACCTAGTAAAACGAAATGTCAGATTAAGAGAGAAGTTAATCAAGAACCAAGTGCTGATTTATGCTAAAGTGGTAACTTCTACATACTATCTAATACAACGGCGTTTTCGACCGAAATTTAAGTGATATAAATGAGCGTTAATCAAGTGGTTCCTTAATTTCGTCACATTCCCTTGATTGAACTTTCATGCGTTAGTCAAGAGTTATTAATTCCGCGTATGGGATTCTGGGCTAAAAGGAATGAAATAAAATTCAGCTCAAAATAAGTAAAGTGGTACTCATATACTCGCCTATCCCTATGAAGCATGCATTTGCGTGAAAATAAATAAAAAACCTTCTCTGACATTAGGTATAGTCACACTACTATACAGCAGTAACAGTATTGGTGAAAATATGTATGTATCTATGCTTGCACCCAGAAACACAGTCAGTCACTCGAAATAAACCGACGCGCCCCAGTCATGCAACTCCTATAGTATTGTAAACAAACCTGCTCCAAACACGTATACACAAGTAAAACAATAAACTAGTAGCCAGATGAACATTTTGGGAATTCCGCAGTTCTCATGAAATTTGCATTTATATACTAAGATGGTATCTGTTCTTTCGGATATGTCCGAAAAAACGGATACCATCTCAGTATATATATATATATATATATATATATATATATATATATATATATATATATATATATAGTTAAGGCTCACCGGCCACTTGACCATCTTCTTCTTCTGTGCGAATGCAGAAACAGTGCCCGAACTCTTACGGGAATCGGCAACGCGCCGCGAATAATGAGTATAATGGGCGGGGGCACTACGAATGTAGTGCGGGACAATACGTTGAAAATGTGCGTTCCCGGGAGGCGTGCCAGAGATAAATCCCTGCAGTCGCACTATCCTCAGTGTCCTCGGTGGCTCAGATGGATGCTGGCACGGTAACTCAGCGTGTTCGGTCTGTGGGCTAGCTGCCCTCTTTAATAAAATTACCAGTGTTAATGGATCAATAACGAACTGAAACGGCTGTCTTTCGACGTCCGCACCGAGCAGATACAACGTCCGAAAACGAAAAAAATGAGATCTTTTTTTTAAAAAAGATGTATAGAGCATCTGCCTTGTAAGCAGGCGATCCCGGGTTCGAGTCCCGGTCGGGACACACATTTTCATCTGTTCCCGTTAACGTATGTCAACGCCTGTAAGCAGCTAAGGGTGTTCATTTCATTGTAAATTTGCATTTGCTTTTCGATGTGTCGTATATGTGACCAGGCAGAGGTGCAATTGTGAAGGTCTGCAGCTTTCATAAGTTTTGCATATGTTTACGTGATACAGTAATCTCTAGAATTATGTACAAGCCCTAATGACGTAGTGTTACCCCACACGCAGAGCCTGTTATGACGCGAGCTGTGAGATTCAGCTAGCGCCATCTCGCGACGCCGTCTGTAGTGTAAGAACAGAGCCGGAGTTCGGTAGTACCTACCTTGCACTTGTACGTGGTGGAGACACTTAACATTTATAATGTCACCTCTCTTGGACGCCTATGTGCTACTTACGACAATCTTGTAAAGCCTGCGTGTTACAGGCAACTATTAATATCACCATTGTTTGCCTTGATGTTATAACCTGTAGGTGTCCTAATGTATGTAACTAAATTTGTATGTATACATGTCATATAAGTGGAATTCAAGCCCACTGTCCTCACTGGATTCGATGATGGCGGCTTTAGTTTCCCCGAAACTGGTAATCATGGAACGAAAAGAGTTCCAGCGGTCTTCGCTACCAGTTTATTGTTTTACAAGCATCCAGATCGCTCCCACATGTGCACAATGTGCTCTCAAATTAGAATGCAGCGCCTAATGCGGTTCTCGACCAATCGGGCCAATGTACGCTTCCTGTAATAATCTCTATCTTTTCGTGCTTCCATAGTTGAATAGTGTGAATATTGATAAAAGATATCACTTCTATCTGTCAGGTGCGTTTACTACGCCGCAACTAGTTTTATTCTAAACGGACTATTTCAGGTAGCTCCTTCTCACAAAGTACCACACGAATAAATGTGCCTGTGTTATAACAGGCGCTTTGAGGCATGAGATCGGTTCCTGAAGACATTCTTTAAGAACGAAATCAGTTGTTGCATAATCAAAGTACATGAAATTCAGCTTTAGTGGTTTTTACTAACATCCATTTTTATGACAGATTCGCGCAGATACCGCATAATGGTGGTATCCAAGTGTGGCCACTACAGATTTTAAATTACTTTCTACTTGAGAAATCAGAATCTGTGGAACATGGAAAACGCATTGTAAGAATTGGAACATGTGTGGCTACTGTTTTATGCATTAATAGATGGGTAGGGAGTGATGTTGGACAAATTTTACATTTATATGTCACTCCTACCGCACCAATTTACGACAGTCCTGTCGAGCTAAGACTACTATACAAGTGGAAAAACGTTTTGCCTTGTTGTTGTTGTGGTCTTCAGTCCTGAGACTCGTTTGATGCAGCTCTCCATGCTACTCTATCCTGTGCAAGTTTCTTCACCTCCCAGTACTTACTGCAGCCTACATCCTTCTGAATCTGCTTAGTGTATTCATCTCTTGGTCTCCCTCTACGATTTTTACCCTCCACGCTGCCCTCCAATGCTAAAGTTGTGATCCCTTGATGCCTCAGAACATGTCCTACCAACCGGTCCCTCTTCTTGTCAAGCTGTGCCACAAACTCCTCTTCTCCCCAATTCTGTTCAATACTTCATCATTAGTTATGTGATCTATCCATCTAACCTTCAGCATCCTTCTGTAGCACCACATTTCGAAAGCTTCTATTCTCTTCTTGTCCAAATTATTTATCGTCTATGTTTCACTTCCATACATGGCTACACTCCATAAAAATACTTTCAGAAACGACTTCCTGACACTTAAATCTATACTCGGTGTTAACAAATTTCTCTTCTTCAGAAACCCTTTCCTTGCTATTGCCAGTCTACATTTTATATCCTCTCTACTTCAACCATCATCAGTTATTTTGCTCCCCAAATATCAAAACTCCTTCACTGCTTTAAGTGTCTCATTTCCTGTTATAATTCCCTCAGCATCACCCGACTTAATTCGACTACATTCCATTATCCTCGTTTTGCTTAAGTTGATGTTCATCTTATATCTTTCTTTCAAGACACTGTCCATTCCGTTCAACTGCTCTTCCAAGTCATTTGCTGTCTCTGACAGAATTACAATGTCATCGGCGCACCTCAACGTTTTTATTTCTTCTCCATGGATTTTAATACCTACCCCGCACTTTTCTTTTGTTTCCTTTATTGCTTGCTCAATATACAGGTTGAATAACATCGGGGAGAGGCTACAAACCTGTCTCACTCCCTTCCCAACCACTGCTTCCCTTCCATGCCCCTCGACTCTTATAATTGCCATCTGGTTTCTGTACAAATTGTAAATAGCCTTTCGTTCCCTGTATTTTACCCCTGCCACCTTTAGAACTTGAAAGAGAGTATTCCAGTCAATATTGTCAAAAGCTTTCTCTAAGTCTACAAATGCTAGAAACGTAGGTTTGCCTTTCCTTAATCTTTCTTCTAAGATAAGTCGTAAGGTCAGTATTGCCTCACGTGTTCCAACATTTCTACGGAATCCAAACTGATCTTCCCCGAGGTCGGCTTCTACCAGTTTTTCCATTCGTCTGCAAAGAATTCGCGTTAGTATTTTGCAACTGTGACTTATTAAACTGATAGTTCGGTAATTCTCACATTTGTCAATACCTAATTTCTTTGAGATTGGAATTATTATATTCTTCTTGAAGCCTAAGGGTATTTCGCCTGTCTCATACATACTGCTCACCAGATAGTAGAGTTTTGTCAGGACTGGCTCTCCCAATGCCGTCAGTAGTTGTAATGGAATGTTTTACCTTAAAGAGTTGTAATATCGCAGTTCCGGAAAATGCACAATTTGAAAAAGTGGCACTGACGCGTTTACGAAATATGCATATACGACGTCCTAATCCGTGGTGCTCCCGAAACAGTTTCCGTTTACTGAGCTATGCGACACAGATAAAGTCTTATTTGCATCAAAGCACAGTCCCTGTATTGTTCAGATCTGATATCGTGCCCACCCATTGTTTCACTAGCGACTCAAGGTACATATCCCTTGCACACGGGAAAGATGTTCTAGTTCATCCAAGAAAAAAGCACACGCACAGTGCACAGTGCATTCAGTAGAAGTCACTGTCTATCTGCACATGGATGCGGAGCACTAACTGTCTCTTCACGCATGAAAGCTAACCCGCCCCTCATGCTGCCATGCCAACAACAATCGTACCTCTCTCTTCGCCGATTTTATATCTCTGTCTCTGCAGTTTGACTTTCTTACAGTTAGGATACATAAATATAAACTGAAATATTTATGTACATCTATTTACAGCCTTTGAATGTAATTGCATTTTTTCTGTATATAATGAATAAAACAAAATAATCAAAGGAGAAAAAATATTTTTATAGACTCATTGAAAATAAACCTTCAACCCGCTGCACGAAATGAACAAATACAGGCCAGGAAAACCACAAACTATTCAGTAACTTTTAGACGTTAAAAATAAGAAAAAACGATCGAACGCCCATTCTTTCAGCTAATGGATCAATAAGCGGAAATACTAAAGGTGAGGGATGTCAGGAGCAAAATAACTGGAAGTGTAAAATCTAGCGATAGGAATCGTTGATTATATTGAAATAGATTGCAGCCATAATAATTAACTCCCGGGAGCTTTCGGTGATGTTTGATAGCCATCTTTGTTTACGAGGTTTAAACAACTGAAGTGACCAAAATATTTGTATATCTTCTTAAGAGGTTGCTGTTCTATAGAACTGTGAATGGACATCTCTTGGTACGACAGTCAAACGAAGAATAATAAAAGCGTGCCCTCAGGGTTGTTTATGTGTTCCTGTCCTCAGCGGCTTTGCAATCGAGCCAGTACTGGAAATGGCGGAGGAGAGTGCAGCAGTTAGTGGCATAATTGCACACATGAATTATATCTTCATATCAGTTAACGTAAATTGTCGGGCTCAGATGTTTTAGAAATGGTGGGATGAAAACATATTGAGGATTGACGCAAACAGCGGCTGTCTACATGCTGCCAAAGGCAAACGCGTCAGTAAGCGGGAACTTTTGTATTAGAATAGACGGTGTTCCGGTAAGTAGGAGAGTGGTATATCGGTACGTGGGGAAACGTTTAGATCAGAATAGGACATACAGTGATGACATTTCTAACATAGTGCCACACGTATCTCAGTTGCAAGTTTCGGTACATAAGTGTGGGCGTTCAGACTTAACCAAATGAGACATGTTCAAATCCTCCGAAGACTGCAGGGCACAGTGCTTAGAATAATCTTTGATGTTTATTGGACAGCGTCCGTAGGTGGAGTCCTGGGACAACCTGGAACTTAACCGATCGACATAGAGGTGAGTTGAAGAGGTAACGAATATTAGCTCAGAAAACGTAATTTTGAAAAAGTAAGGGAAAAAATTGATGAACTACCTCTTTTGCAGTTGTAAGAGGTAAGATGATGGATGGCTGATGGACTTTAATCAGTCTGGGCACAACCAGCAAGAAGAGTCTGTAGCAGTCTTCCAGAAGTTACGAAACATGCGAAAATGTGTTACCTAATATCTTCGAAAAGTTTGCTCCCTACAGCTACGAAACGGGAGCGTTATTTAGATTACCTCCATACATTCGATGTAAGAAACTACAGATGCATTCATAAAGAAATGGGAACACCTGAATATGCAGCGACAGAGTGCCTCGATCATTGGGCCTCAGTTGTTAGAGAGAGAGAGAGAGAGAGAGAGAGAGAGACAGCTTTGGAAGTCGTAGTGTGTATGATGAGATAATGACAATTGTGGTTACAGCATCCAATACATATGCCACAAGAAAACTACAAAACTAGCCCTCTTCAGAGAGAAACAGATTATGAAGCTCGTAATGTCCAGAGGCACTCTATCACTACAGGTGCAGCATCAGGAAAGAATTGCAAGGAAACGATGACTGTCATCATAACTATTGAGAATAGCAATTAGAAGTGACTCATCTGGTTTTAAAAGCATTAAATAACAAAACAGCATCGGTCGGTATTTTCTGCAACCTATGTAAGATATTTGACTGTGTGAATTACAGTATTCTCCTAGATAAACAGGTTTTATGGTATGATACTGTAGAATACCAATGGATAATATATCTAACCAAAAGAATGTAGGACATTGTAGTTCGTAGTTCAGCTAACATAATTAGGGGAGATTCTTCTGACTGGGAGAAATCACGTATGGGCTTCCACAAGGCTCAATATTAGGTCCACCATTGTTCCTCAGATGTCACAGATAAATTTAGAGAAAAACTAAGTTCGCAAGTCACAGCGTGCACACAGGCGTTTAAGCAATAACTCTTCCTGCGCTCCATACGTGAATATAAAGAGAGAAGCCCTGATAACTGGTACAACGGTACGTATCCTTTGCCATGCTCTTCACAGTGCTGTGCAGAGTATATATACGTAGTTGTTCGAAAGTTACCCAGTTATACTGTCATCATCGGAGGAGACTTCAATAACCTAACAATCAATTGGGAAAATTACAGTTTTGTATGTTGGAGGCGTGATAAGACACACGGTAAAACATTAACAAATGCGTTCTCTGATAATTAACTAGAGCAGATTGCTCGGAAGCACACTAATGATGCAGGTATATTGTATCTACTGCCACGGAATAGACCTGACCATCTTGAGGACGTTCACAAAGAAACTGATATCAGTGTCCATGTGGAGGTTGTATCAATAACATTCCTTTACAGATAAAATCCATGAGTATTTCCCGAGTTTAATTCTGACACCAACGCAAAAATAAATGTGGAAGATATTAGTCTCAGTGGTAATGAAAAACAGCTGAAATCGCTAAAATTGAACGAATCTGTGTGGCTCAGTGGACTCTCTATCAGCTTCTAAACCGAATTTTAGGCTGTTAACCTCTCTTTTAAATGTATATTACCGTAGATCCCTCGAACAGAAAACTGTGCCCAGTAGCTGGAAGAACGTACAGCTCATACTAATCTACAAGACGGGTAGCGAAAGTGATCCACAAAAATATCGTCCGGTAACCTTGACATCCATACGGTGTAGACTGTTAGAACATATTCTGAGCTCAAACCCAATGGTACATCTCGAACAGATTGACTTTCTCCATGCTAACGAGCTTGGATCGCGAAAACGTCGCGTGAAATCCAGGTCGCACTTTTCTCACATGACATCTTGAAAGCAACGAACGAAGGCCACAGCGTAGATGCAGAGCTTCTCGATTTCCGAAAAAGCAGTTGAATTAGTACCACGACTATGCTTATTGTGAAAAGTACCATAGCGTGGGATATCAAGCGCAAATTGTGACTCGATTGAGAATTTCTTTGTAGGGATAACGCAGCACGATATCTTTGATGCAGAGTCATCGACAGGTGTAAATGTAACTGCGGACGCGCTCTAGGGAAGTGTTTTGAGAGTGCTGTTCGTGTTGTATATTAGTTATCCTTCATACAATATAGTAATCTCAGAATTTTCGCAAATGTATTGCCCGAAGGAAAATGGAAAATATTCAGTCAGATCTTGAGACAATACTTAAAAGTGGTTCAATGACTGGCAAAATGCTTTAAATGTTGAAAAATGCAAGTGACGCACTTCAGAAAATGAAAAAACGTAGAATCTAGTGATTACGATACCAAAGAATCACCTTTGAAATTGATAAGTTCATATAAATACCCGTGTACAACACTTCTTAGGGATAGGTATTGGAACGGTACTAAAGGCGCAACCGCAGGGAAAGCAGGTGGAAAGCTCCGGTTTATATCATGGTAAAGAAATGCAGTCTATATATAAGGGAGTCTGCTTGCAAATCATTCATGTGACACATCCCATAATATTAATCAAGCGTGTAGGACCGTACCAAATAGAAATAACAGTGGATTTGAACGTGTGCAGTGAAAGGCAGCATGAACGATTACAGATTTGTTTTTACCTGTGGGAAAGTTCACAGAGGTGCTGTAGATACTGAACTGGCAGACACATAAATACAGACGCAAACTATCGCGAGAAATCCTACTTACAAAATTTCCAGAGCTGACTAAGTGATGACTCCACTTTAAATCCTTTTGCATCGCTCCTGCAGGGACTGTGAGCAAGGAAAAGATTAGACTAATTACAGCGCACAATTACACAGTCATTATTTCCACTCTCCGTACATAATTGGAACAGGGAGGAGTGCTAATAATTGTAACAATATGAAGTGCCCATTCCCATGCACTTTAGAGTAGTTTATGGAATATGATGTACAACCACATGTTGGAGAATTTGAGCAAGGCCACGTAGGTGTGGGTGCTTTTGACCGGGCAGGAAACCATTGGCGTCGACAATAGACCACAGTGTTCAAGCAGTCCTTATGGCAAAGACGATCTGTGTGGAAAGGAATTTTCAAAGGATGAGGACGTTCACACAGTGGTTCTCGAATGGCTCCGAGACTGTGCAGTGGACTTCTATCGTCAAAGAATTGAACGAGTCGTAGAACTTTCCGACCGTAGTTTACAGGTACGTGTTGACTACATTTGGAACCTGATAGTCAACAGATGGCAGGATTCGGTTACGATTGTGGATCGGGTCGTAATAGTTACTATTGGTTGCCTTTTGCAGTTACACACATTTTATTTTAAACTAGTAATTCCACACTCGACAGTAAATAAAACCACCACTCGTTATCAATGAAGGAATAAACAACTGTGTAAATAATAGTGTTTTCAGTGAGTTACACTTTAGTAAATCACCATTAAATACAGATACAGCAGGTAATGTTTAAAAAACAAGCCACTGTGATCTGGGCAGAAGGCCTTACACGCCAAGAATGGCAATAAATTAAGAATTGTTTAAAACTTGCTGCAACGAATAACTTACAGGTATTGCAATATTACAGGTACGTCGCCACAAACACAGCAGACGCCAGGAGTGGCACTAAATAAGGTTTTAAAGGCTTACTGCTAAAATACAAAAATCAAATTAGAATTTTAAGGCAAATCACCACAATCACGGCTGAAGGCCTTATACGCCGGGAACGGCAATAATATTAAATATTTAGAAACCTGCTGTAAAGGCAGCAAATACAATAGGTTAATTAAAAATAAGCACCTGATCACCAAAAGTGTGAAATAAGATGATGGGAAACTTTGTAACACAACCCGTAAGTGGCTTAGAGAGTACTGAGGTAGATTATACCCACAGAAGGCGTGGGCTGAATGAACGTTACACTGAACTATTGGCCATCAGACCTCGTTTTAGAACACACATGTCTTTTAAGAACCAAGGGGCCACAGACGGTGCTCCAGTAATCGACCTGTAGAAGGTCCGCTAGCAAAAACTTTCGCGGGCGATGAGGTAGGCAACCAAGAGTTGCATTCACTTCACAAGATGGTAACTCATACTAGTGGTAGTCTAACGAATGGCTACTGATAATCTTGCTGAAGCTACTTGATGTCCAATAAACCAAATGCAACGATGGAACAATACGCCAAAAGCCGGAACCGGCGGTCTGCACTACGCCCCCTCTGCCTTCCCCAAGCACCCCACTCGCTGCTCTTCGCCTCGGCGACACTACGAGCAGCAACACGAACCCAAGTTACTGGAGAATCGCGAGGTATCACAATGGTGGAGGTTTATCTACTTGGATTGAAAGGCACTCATTTTAAAGCTTGCTGGATCCGGTTTACGACGAGGTCGTAAACCCACATGACCACAGCCCTTCCATCTGGCAGTCCATGCGTACTGCCAGCAGTCCCGCAACTGCGCGGGCCTGGATCCTCCTCTGTACCCAACCGAACTCGCACACTCACACGACCTGCAGAAACAACGACGTCGCCTCAAAGATAGGGCAACAGTTACGACATATCATTAACCGCTGCTGCTGCCACTAGCGGACAGGCAACGCTTGCGAAACCGAGTGGCGCCAGTCAACAAGAGAAGAAGATAAACAACCGCAACCATGCCAACTAAACGATACCGTCTTTCCTCCAACAGAGGGTGGAAATGTCATGGTTCTGTATCGCTTTGACATGTAGTGCAGAATTCAGTAGGAGTTACTGAATAATGTGTAATTTACTTTTTGAAGTCGTCTCGTATTTAATTCTTCATGATAACAGGGCACTATTTCAGACAATCTAACGTATACCATCCTGAAATCCGTCTTAAATAGGCTGATGCGAGAAGACGTTATGACCAATGCCCACCGCGAGATTACATACTTTCTGATGGCGCTGAGAGAACGTGACGCAGTAGTAGATGCATAGAAGTGGAACAGAGACGAATGGGGGACCATTCTACACTACTGGCCACTAAAATTGCTACACCAAGAAGAAATGCAGATGATAAACGGGTATTCATTGGACAGATATATTACACTAGAACTGAGATGTGATTACATTTTCACGCAATTTGGGTGCATAGATTCTGAAAAATCAGTACCCAGAACAACCACCTTTGGCCGTAATAACGGCCATGACACGCCTGGGCATTGAGTCAAACAGAGCTTGGATGGTGCGTACAGGTACAGCTGCCCATGCAGCTTCAACACGATACCACAGTTCATCAACAGTATAGTGACTGGCGTATTGTGACGAGCCAGTTGCTCGGCCACCAATGACCAGACGTTTTCTGGAGAATGTGCTGGCCAGGGCAGCAGTCGAACATTTTCTCTGTCCAGAAAGGCCCGTACAGGACCTGCAACATGCGGTCGTGCATTGTCCTGCTGAAATGTAGGGTTTCGCAGGGATCGAATGAAGGGTAGAGCCACGGGTCGCAACACATCTGAAATGTAACGTCCACTGTTCAAAGTGCCGTCAATGCGAACAAGAGGTGAGACGTGTAAGCAATGGCACCCCATCACGTCGGGTGATACGCCAGTATGGCGATGACAAATACACGCTTCCAATGTGAGTTCACCGCGATGTCGCCAAACACGGATGTCACCATCATGATGCTGTAAACAGAACCTGGATTCATACAAAATAATGGCTTTTTGCCATTCGTGCACCCAGGTTCGTTGTTGAGTACACCATCGCAGGCGCTCCTGTCTGTGATGCAGCGTCAAGGGTAACCGCATCCATGGTCTCCGAGCTGATAGTCCATGCTGCTGCAAACGTCATAGAACTGTTCGTGCAGATGGTTTTTGTCTTGCAAACGCCCCCATCTGTTGACTCTGGGATCGAGACGTGGCTGCACGATGCGTTACAGCCATGCGGATAAGATGCGTGTCATCTCGACTGCTAGTGATACGACGCCGTTGGGATCCAGCACGGCGTTCCGTATTACCCTCCTGAACCCACCGATTCCATATTCTGCTAACAGTCATTGAAACTCGACCAACGCGAGCAGCAATGTCGCCATACGATAAACTGCAATCGCGATAGGCTACAATGAGACCTTTATCAAAGTCGGAAACGTGATGCTACGCATTTCTCCTCCTTACAGGAGGCATCACAACAACGTTTCACCAGGCAACGCCGGTCAACTGCTGTTTGTGTATGAGAAATTGGTTGGAAACTTTCCTCATGTCGGCACGTTGTAGGTGTCGCCACCGGTGCCAACCTTGAGTGAATGCTATGAAAAGCTAATCATTTGCATATCGCAGCATCTTCTTCCTGTCGGTTATATTTCGGGCCTCTAGCACGTCATCTTCGTGGTGTAGCAATTTTAATGGCCAATAGTGTAGCTATGATTAAGAGGCACATATGCGGGAATCCGCCGACTTACGAGACTTTGACAACAGCCAGATTGTTGTGGCCCAGTGCCTGGAAGCGAGCATCTCGGAAATGCCGAAACTGGTCGGCTGTTCGCATGCTACTGTCTTAAGCATCTATGGGAACTGATCGAAGAATGAGGGAACCGCGAGTGTGCGACAAGAAGTTGGACGTCTATACCCCGTCACAGAAAATACAGATCGGCGGCTCGCCCGCTCTCAGAAGCAGGATAGTTTGTGATCTGTGGCCAATCATACGACAGAGTACAATGCTGGCGAGGGAGCAAGTGTTTTGGAGCACACCGTTCAGTGTACAGTGCTGAGCATGGTGTTCCGCACCAGAGGACCACTACGTGTTCCCGTGTTGACCCAACATCATCGTCAGTTATAGTGGGCACGGCACCATCGAGATTGGACCGCGGAACAATGCAAGCATGTCATCTGGTCGGATGAATCCTTTTTATTTTTAAACGAGGTCAGTGGTCGTGTCCAGATACGTCGTCATCCAGGCGAACGCCTGCTCGAAACATGCAGTGCGCCACGGACACAGGCCGGTGGGAGCAGTATCATCTTATAGGGGACAATCACCTGGGCTTCCATGGGGCACCAGCTGTGGACTATGTGAACATTATTAGTACTCCGTCTTCAGGCCACGAGTGTCCTACCGGGACCATCCGACCGCCGTGTCATCCTCAGTGGAGGATGCGGATAGGAGGGGCGTGGGGTCAGCACACTGCTCTCCCGGTCGTTAGGATGGTATTCTTGACCGAAGCCGCTACTATTCGGTCGAGTAGCACCTCAATTGGCATCACGAGGCTGAGTGCACCCCGAAAAATGGCAACAGCGCAAGGCGGCCTTGATGGTCACCCATCCAAGTTCCGACCACGCCCGACAGCGCTTAACTTCGGTGATCTCACGGGAACCGGTGTATCCATTGCGGCAAGGCCGTTGCCGAACATTATGAGGGACCACCTTATGATAGAAGTCTTCCCAAAAAGCGGTGGCATCTTCCAGCAGGATAAACGTCACTGTTAAACGGCTAGAATTGTGCTGCAATGGTTCGAGGAGCACGATAGTTAACTCACGCTGAAGTCTTTGCCACCAAATTCGTTTTATCTGAATCCCATGAAACACTACTGTAACGCTAGCGGGCGCCAGCTCCGAGCTCATAATCCAGCCGCCTTTAAATTACCGGAGATTTGTCACCTGCGTGTAGGCATCTGGTGTCACAAATCTCGGAAAAACTATCAGGTACTTGTCGAATCCATGGCATGCAGAATCACTGGTGAATTGCATTCCGGAGGGAGACGAAAACGCTTCTAAGTACGTCGTCATTGTGTATTGCCTACTCAGTGCATGTCTTTTTTTTCTATTCTTTATTGCATTTCAGTTCCCCAGCCGGGGCGGTCTGGCAGCAGCATAGGCGCCGCTCTAAATCATTGTGTGGGAAGTGAGATATATATTACCAACAATCGACTCCTTTTACTACGTATTAACTCAAACGTTTTGGAGAAGATGGTGTACAAATATTTAAGTGTTTGACCACATCAGCATATATAAAGGGTGTCCTAAAAGTCCGTTAACATTTGAAAATCGGTGATTCACGGAACAGTGTAGGCAGAGAGGTAAAAATTGATATACTTGCCTAAAATGGCAAGGGGTTTTATTGAGTCCAAAAAATAGTGCAAGCACCGGCCAACAGATGGCACTGTACAGCAACACGCCAGTGTCGCTGCATGCATACTGCGTGCTTCGTTTGGTGTGGATCGCGTGCTGAGCGGCCACGTCCGTAATCCGTGGCCTTCCAGGTCTCCAGACCTCAATCCGTGTGATTATTGGTTGTGGTATTCATCCACCGAATGTGCGCCAAAGTGTTGTTCCACGCCTCATCACACAGCATTCTGCTTTCGCACGTCACTGTATTTAGTTCTATGGAATCACACGTGTATACTTTTTAATGGGAGCCACCAAACCTATATTTCGTACAGTGGAAATTAAAATGTCCTGTGGTGCCTCACCTATTCTCAGTAGGCTGGTTCGACAGTCTACACCCCCCGCCCTTTTATTTATTTATTTTTTTAAAAAAGAACAAAACAAACACCTTTTCTTGAAATTTACATTCTTTATTGCCTGTTAGCTAACAATTTTGTCTTTTGTCTGACATAAAATTAAATACAGGAAACATAAAACAAGTAAAGACAAGAGACAAGCTAGACAGTACTCATTTCTTCAGCCCTTAGATCCCAGCATATCTCTCTAATCTTCCTACAGCTTCACGCGACGTGGTTTTCTTTCTGCGAAAGAATCTATTACCTCATCGAAGTTCGTCAAACTTTCTGCTACACGAAAAATCAAAATGTCGTCGTATAATACTGAAAAAGCTGTTAATACGAATAGTATCCAAGAGTGGTGTGGTTTCTCGATTTAATTACGTCTATTTTGTCACTGTGTTCTGGATTAAACGAAACAGGCCTTCCTAATATGGCAGCAACTGAAACACACGCCAAATAAAAGAGACTGTTTCGGCACAAATGGTCATTTTTATCTACAGCATTTACGTATATAGCTCATAGAATATAATTCACGAAGTATCAGTATCATATGCCTTTTAGGCCTATCACAAGCGAAAAGTTTCATGTTAGGAAATAGTTTCACGTATCATTCATACGCTCCATTTTCTCAAACATGAAGCCGAAAAGTAGTAGTAGTAGCACGAAATTTTTATATAAAATCGGAATTGTCAAATCCTTCCACACAATATGTATGATGTCCCCCTTTGTTCTCCTTCCACTTTCTAATAGACAATCTTGTCTTCACTAACTCTGTAACTATTCCTGCCATTGTCAATACTTACTCTTCGGTTAATTTCACTAACCCTAGCTGAATTACTGCTCTTGTTATTCCGCTTTTATTCTCTGGTTAGGCGTTATTATGAGTTCGTACAATGCGTTTTCCGCGCTATTCCGACAACAGAACTTAAACGGCTGCAAACCGGGCACTGTACAACCTGTCGTTAATAATGTAGCGATCTGGCAAAAATATTCTGTCAAAGTTTCGTTTTCTTGGGTGCACCGTAATCTTTCTTACCTATTATTTCTGTTAGTCTTTTATTTCCACCCAGGTAGTCGTAATCTATGGATTTCGGTAATAATTATAATATTGCTTATCGTTCGCACACCCGATCAACCGCATAAACGAACAGCGTTTATTCAGCTCAGATCGTACAGGCCACTCTCCTTTTGTCTGCGGGAAAGTTTTTTATTTCTTGATGTGACGGTGATTCCCCTGACAGGATGGTAGACGCTTTGTGAATAACGATTTTCTTCCTCAAGAACATGAATTTGGTGACCCCTGAAATTGCCGCCAGACACGGATGCGACCATCATGATTCTGTAAACAGAACCTGGATTCATCCAAAAACATGACGTTTTGCCATTTGTGCACGCAGGTTCGTCGTAGAGTACCATTCGCAGGCGCTCCTGTCTGTGATGCAGAAACCCCGTTTTGCTCCACCTGCCCTTCCAAGTCCCCTTGATCTGAGCGTGGTTAGATTACCAGAAGCAGAAACTCTACCGCGATCGTCCTATCTCATTAGGAATGCTAAAAGACAACATCCGACGGCAGTTGCTCACCATAGCTACTGGCACGCTGTACAGTGCGGTTCACAACAGTGACCCTCGACTATTGGTATTGTTGATGAATGACGGCTGACATGCTGAGCATTTATTATAAACACCGCTTTCCTAAAAATTAGTTCTTATGCTAATTATTGCCTTTGTATCACCTGAAGCGCCATGTATTGGTGATTTTGTGCACATTTTTGGTTTTAATAAAACCGCATGTGATTTCAAGCTTGTGCGTCAATTTTTAACTGTCTGCCTACATACACTACTGACCATTAAAATTGCTACACCACGAAGATGACGTGCTACAAACGCGAAATTTAACCGACAGGAAGCAGATGCTGTGATATGCAAATGATTAGGTTTTCAGAGGATTCGCACAAGGTTGGCGCCGGTGGCGATACCAACAACGTGCTGACATGAGGGAAGTTTCTAACCGATTTCTCATACACAAACAGCAGTTGGCCGGCGTTGCCTGGTGAAACGTTGTTGTGATGCCTCGTGTAAGGAGGGGAAATGCGTACCATCACGTTTCCGACTTTGATAAAGGTCGGATTATAGCCTATCGCGATTGCGGTTTATCGTATCGCAACATTGCTGCTCGCGTTGGTCGAGATCCTATGACTGATAGTAGGAATGGGTGGGTTCAGGAGGGTAATACGGAACGCCGTGCTCGATCCCAACGGCCTCGTATCACTAGCAGTCGAGATGACAGGCATCTTATCCGCATGGCTGTAACGCATCGTGCAGCCACGTCTCGATCCCAGAGTCAACAGATGGGGGCGTTTGCAAGACAACAACCATCTGCACGAACAGTTCGACGACGTTTGCAGCAGCATGGACTATCAGCTCGGAGACCATGGCTGTGGTTACCCTTGACGCTGCATCACAGGCAGGAGCGCTGCGAATGTGTACTCAACGACGAACCTGGGTGCACGAATGGCAAAACGTCATGTTTTTGGATGAATCCAGGTTCTGTTAACAGAATCATGATGGTCGCATCCGTGTTTGGCGACATCGCGGTGAACTCACATTGGAAACGTGTATTCGTCATCGCCATACTGGCGCATCATCCGGCGTGGTGGTATGTGGTACCATTGGTTACACGCCAACTCTTATACGCATTGGCGGCACTTTGAACGATGGACGTTGCATTTCTGATGTGTTAAGACCGGTGGCTCTACCTTTCATTCGATCTCTGCGAAATCCTACATTTCAGCAGGATAATGCACCACCGCATGTTGCAGGTCCTGTACGGGCATTTCTGGGTACACAAAATGTTTGACTGCTGCCTTGGCCAGCACATTCTCCAGATCTCTCACCAACTGAAAACTTCTGGTCAATAATGGCCGAGCAACTGGCTCGTCACAATACGCCAGTCACTACTCTTGATGAACTGTGGTATCTTGTTGAAGCTGCATGGGCAGCTGTGCCTGTACGCACCATCCAAGCTCTGTTTGACTCAATGCCAAGGTGAATCAAGGCCGTTATTACTGCCAGAAGTAGTTGTTCTGGGTACGGTTTTCTCAGGGTCTATGCACCTAATTGTGTGAAAATGTAATCACATTTCACTTCTAGTATAATATATTTGTCCAATGAATACCCATTTATCATCTAGATTTCTTCTTTGTGTAGCAATTTTAATGGCCGTGGAGTATTGAATTTCCCGGTGTTAACGGACGTTTGGGTCGGACGTAACATTAGTATCAGAAAATTAGCTTACTTTGCATGCTTGCTTGTGTTGATACGGTTTGGAATAATTTTGTGGTGCGATTTCACGCGTAGACACAACACATTCACTGCACATGAACGTGTAGTAAGGATAATGTCCGGTGTCTATCGTCGACCTCCTTGCAGGCAACTGTCGAAAATTGAGGCCTTCGCAGAACAACCTCACATTTACTTTCTTTAAAAATTTGTTTTGAAACGTCATCTATCATATGAAAGTAACTGTAACATTCAAATCTGTAGCACTAAGAAGCATTACCTCAGTCTTGCACAAAAAATAGTAAGCTATTCAACAATAAAGCTATTTGACCTCGTCCTTTGTGAATTAAAGGTGTTGGAAGATAATGAAGAAGCCGCTAGGAGGGCCGCGTGGTTTGAGGCGCCACGGATTGCGCGGCTCCTGCCGCCGGAGGTTCGAGTCCTCCCTCGGGCATGGGCGTGTGTGTTGTTCTAGCATAAGTTAGTTTAAGTAGTGTGTAAGTCTAGAGACCGATGACCTCAGCAATTTGGTCCCTTAGAAATTCACACACATTTGAACATTTAGATAACGAAAATTTATCTACCATGCACATTAATTTCTTAGTGGATAGCATGCATTTGGTTTTTTACATTTATTAGATTTTGTTGTAGTTTAAAAAAGGCTAGTTATGTAAATGGCCAGCATGTAGCCATGTTTTCACAGAGGAAATTAATATTACTCATGAACTTAATGATATGCTCTACATGATTGTCGTGAATATCATCTCGGGAATATGCAAATACAACTAAACTAAAATACATCCTTCGTGAATTTTGTTTTATGGTCATTAGGCCGTGGTCCAATGCATGTTTCAGTGCCTAACGTTTCGTATCCCAACATCGGTAACATCATCACAGATTGTAAAGACTCAGGAGAACCACGTTTAACATTTAACAGAGTCTATATGAAACGCCGCACCCAGACAATAATTTTACTGCAGCAATTTCATTTCACCACGCTTTTTCGATGAGCAAGCCTTGCGATATGTCTCTTGTTGGCTGCACTAAACTACAGCTTACTATATGCAAAACTGTGTTGTAATGTTCATAATAACGTCTTCGGTTTCTCCAATATGACCAGTCTACACAGTGGGCAGAGATAGTGACACTACACAACGTCAAGACCCAGCTTGACGCCTCTTAGATCTGACAGTAACTGATTTTTGCTTCTAAAAGGCACATCTGAGTTTCCGTTACTCGGTACATCATACTGGCAAAAATAGTAGCGCTTATCTTGTCACATTTTGCACTAAAGGAATTACTGAACAGAAGGGTACAAAATAATAATATTATTGCATCAGGCACAATAACATGCTTTGGAAATCACTCGACAATGGTTGCCTGTACCATTACTGCACTAGTGACGAGATGGCAAACTCACTAGCGGCGCTCCGCAGCCGTGGCTGTTGCACCACAGAGGCTCCCTACTGTGAATAAATGGAATTACATTTTCAGTTTTGAAATTTACTTTACAAACAAGGGAATCTCTCGATAACACTCGTTAGAGCCGGGGAGACGAACTGTTTTAAATTCGTTTTTAGGACAGTATGTTTGTAACTGAGTAAAGTCGATAAAATCTCGACATTTGTAGCTTTGTCTACCGACAGTTCGGCGAGAAACGTCTATAATGCCTCAAAAGCAATAATAACACGTGAAACGAAGAATCGTAATTTCATGTTAGGCAAACGATTTACCAACTAATGAGTTAGTATCTACTCAGGTTGGCAAGCTGACATATGTGTTGGTCTAGGAATTGACATTGTTGATAAAAAATATTGCAGGTAAGTGCAGCAAATTACAGTCGAACAGATTAATCAAAGTTATCAACTTGAGTGCAGTATTTACGACCAATAAATAAGGACTGCAATGAAGATATTCTGTTACTACTTTTGTTAGCACAACAAACATGCATTTGTGAACCACAGCGTAATTTGTTGTACTTACCCGATAAGAAATATGTCAAGTATTTAGTTTTTATCGTTTGAAACAAATGTACCAATCACAAAACAAGGATTAAAAAAACTTTGTAGCTTCTCTTAACAATAATCTCGTGGTCACCTTGAAAGATTCCTGTCTATCCTCCTTGTCTAGGGACGCCAGATGTAAGTTGATGTCGTCAAGCCCTGAATGAAAATTGCGCAACGGATAACTGGGGAGGGGAGCTTGAGAGCGCTACCTAAGGAGCGTGCCCTTTCTGTACGATACTAGGCGAGGGGCTGGAGGGCTTCCACACTGATGTGTGGGTCCCTGCATTCTATATATTTTATTTTAAATGAATTTCTTTAACTTGACTTCTTTGTGATTTTTAAGGTATGTTAAAGATTGGTGACAATTGGTTACCTATTTATTTTAAACATTATCACTCGACTTTACAGCGATTGCAGCAATTGTTCCAGTTTACATATATTACAATTTTACAACTTATAGTTCGGGTATATTATATACTAATCTGCACGCACATTTCTACGGGCAAGACAGAATTGCGTAGGCCAAATGTATACCACCAAAGTCTCCCAATATTTTACATGGGACATCCACTATGTGAGGAGGATAACGTGCAAACTGGGGACCAGATACATTAACACAGGGGGTCAAATTTCCGAAATTAAACGAGAACATTCATTTCCTTACACAATCCGAAGCTGGAAATAAAAGAATTAGTACAAATATTCAAATACCTCTCTTCCATGCGTGAACATTGAGACAGACGCACTGAGGGCACGTCTGCTTACTTACCCGTCTTCTGTAACACTCCTAGAATATGGCGGGCACCCGGAGGTCTTCCTGGGCTCCGGTGGAGGGGGTGGTCGAACCACTTGGCCGTGACCAACCTCTCCATCTCAAATTTTGTGAGACTGGAACCTCTTTGACTTTTACCTGCCTGTGATGTCTCTCTGATCCCCTACCCAGGAATGAGGTTGGCACTACTATTCTACAGAACTACTTCCCAACTAAGATTTAGCCACGCTTTACGGAACATGGATTCCGGAAACAGCGATCGTGTGAGACCCAACTCGCCTTATTTGTTCATGAGACTCAGAAAATATTAGATACAGGCTCCCAAGTAGATGCTATTTTTCTTGACTTCCGGAAGGCGTTCGATACAGTTCCGCACTGTCGCCTGATAAGCAAAGTAAGAGCCTACGGAATATCAGACCAGCTGTGTGGCTGGATTGAGGAGTTTTTGGCAAACAGAACACAGCATGTTGTTATCAATGGAGAGACGTCTACAGACGTTAAAGTAACCTCTGGCGTGCCACAGGGGAGTGTTATGGGACCATTGCTGTTCACAATATATATAAATGACTTAGTAGATAGTGTCGGAAGTTCCATGCGGCTTTTCGCGGATGATGCTGTAGTACACAGAGAAGTTGCTGCATTACAAAATTGTAGCGAAATACAGGAAGATCTGCAGCGGATAGGCACTTGGTGCAGGGAGTGGCAACTGACCCTTAACATAGACAAATGTAATGTATTGCGAATACATAGAAAGAAGGATCCTTTATTGTATGATTATATGATAGCGGAACAAACACTGGTAGCAGTTACTTCTGTAAAATATCTGGGAGTATGCGTACGGAACGATTTGAAGTGGAATGATCATATAAAACTAATTGTTGGTAAGGCGGGTACCAGGTTGAGATTCATTGGGAGAGTGCTTAGAAAATGTAGTCCATCAACAAAGGAGGTGGCTTACAAAACACTCGTTCGACCTATACTTGAGTATTGCTCATCAGTGTGGGATCCGTACCAGGTCGGGTTAACGGAGGAGATAGAGAAGATCCAAAGAAGAGCGGCGCGTTTCGTCACTGGGTTATTTGGTAACCGTGATAGCGTTACGCAGATGTTTAATAAACTCAAGTGGCAGACTCTGCAAGAGAGGCGCTCTGCATCGCGGTGTAGCTTGCTCGCCAGGTTTCGAGAGGATGCGTTTCTGGATGAGGTATCGAGTATATTGCTTCCCCCTACTTATACTTCCCGAGGAGATCACGAATGTAAAATTAGAGAGATTAGAGCGCGCACGGAGGCTTTCAGACAGTCGTTCTTCCCGCGAACCATACGCGACTGGAACAGGAAAGGGAGGTAATGACAGTGGCACGTAAGGTGCCCTCCGCCACACACCGTTGGGTGGCTTGCGGAGTATCAATGTAGATGTAGATGTAGATGTAGAAAGGTGTGAGGAGGATTAGGAAAGTTCATGTGCAGATTCACATTCACGTACAAGAAATGCATAATACACGTCACATACAAATACATATTATGAAGCCTGACACATTTTTCCACCCGTCCACATGGGTTCTATTGCACTCGCGGGCGGCCGCGTCGTGCAATACGAGGTGCCTTCAAGTTCTAAGGCCTCCGATTTTTTTTCTAATTAACTACTCACCCGAAATCGATGAAACTGGCGTTACTTCTCGACGTAATCGTCCTGCAGACGTACACATTTTTCACAACGCTGACGCCATGATTCCATGGCAGCGGCGAAGGCTTCTTTAGGAGTCTGTTTTTGACCACTGGAAAATCGCTGAGGTAATAGCAGCACGGCTGGTGAATGTGCGGCCACGGAGAGTGTCTTTCATTGTTGGAAAAAGCCAAAAGTCACTAGGAGCGAGGTCAGGTGAGTAGGGAGCATGAGAAGTCACTTCAAAGTTGTTATCACGAAGAAACTGTTGCGTAACGTTAGCTCGATGTGCGGGTGCGTTGTCTTGGTGAAACAGCACACGCGCAGCCCTTCCCGGACGTTTTTGTTGCAGTGCAGGAAGGAATTTGTTCTTCAAAACATTTTCGTAGCATGCATCTGTTATCGTAGTGTCCTTTGGAACGCAATGGGTAACGATTACGCCCTCGCTGTCCCAGAACATGGACACCATAATTTTTTCAGCACTGGCGGTTACGCGAAATTTTTTTGGTGGCGGTGAATCTGTATGCTTCCATTGAGCTGACTGGCGCTTTGTTTCTGGATTGAAAAATGGCATCCACGTCTCATCCATTGTCACAACCGACGAAAAGAAAGTCCCACTCATGCTGTCGTTGCGCGTCAACATTGCTTGGCAACATGCCACACGGGCAGCCATGTGGTCGTCCGTCAGCATTTGTGGCACCCACCTGGATGACACTTCTCGCATTTTCAGGTCGTCATGCAGGATTGTGTGCACAGAACCCACAGAAATGCCAACTCTCGAGGCGATCTGTTCAACAGTCATTCGGCGATCCCCCAAAACAATTATTTCCACTTTCTCGATCATGTCGTGAGACCAGCTTGTGCGAGCCCGAGGTTGTTTCGGTTTGTTGTCACATGATGTTCTGCCTTCATTAAACTGTCGCACCCTCGCACGCACTTTCGACACATCCATAACTCCATCACCACATGTCTCCTTCAACTGTCGATGAATTTCATTTGGTTTCACACCACACAATTTCAGAAAACGAATGATTGTACGCTGTTCAAGTAAGGAAAACGTCGCCATTTTAAGTATTTAAAACAGTTCTCATTCTCGCCGCTGGCGCTAAAATTCCATCTGCCGTACGGTGCTGCCATCTCTGGGACGTATTGACAATGAACGCGACCTCATTTTAAAACAATGCGCATGTTTCTATCTCTTTCCAGACCGGAGAAAAAAAATCGGAGGCCTTAGAACCTGAATGCACCTCGTAAAATTGGCTGCAGAGCCACCTGTGTTTATATTTCTCGGTGCGAGCGAGCATCGAAACCTTCTGCTTATAGAGCAGAAACTACTGTACGGTTTCAAACTTACTATCATTTAGTAGTGACTTTGTGACAAATGAAGACTGTGCGGATAGAATTTTACTGTGATGCATTAATAGTGCGTTGGGTCATGGACTTTTGACTTCTTTCCCGTTTGCACGCAGGAGACGGGAGCATTTCCAGAGACAGCTGGTGTGTGTGTGTGTGTGTGTGTGTGTGTGTGTGTGTCTGTGTGTGTGTCAGCTTGTCAGCTGTTGCCAGCCTGTACTGGACCAGGTGTCTGTCGACAATGACCCTGTTCATGATCAACTTTGAACAACTACCAGTAAACATCTTCCGTCAGACAGCTCTCCCACAAAACGTCAACCGCCTCTCGTCACAAATAGGAGAAAAGTTCCCGTTAGTAGGAATATAAGTGAACTTCCCTTCCCCCCCAGCGTTCTGAAAATTCCCGTACTAGATTTTTTTCTTGGCATTTATTAGTCGAATCACGTTTTATTTAGCGCCAGTAAAAATATTAGTTAGTTGCTCTTGAAATCCACACGACGCACGCATGAATTAGAAACTATGTTCCTCTGGCATTAATCGATTGTAACGATAACTTTCACTTGTGTATCTTCCAGCGGTTATACTCACGGAAAACTCCATGTTCTGTAGGTTAGTTCAGCAACGCCTAGACAGAGCTGGGTTTCGTCCACGGAGCATGGTTTTTAACTTCTGAATCAACTATTAGCTTCGCATATCTTTCGCTAATAGAATATCACGATGAAGAAGCCCGGGGCTACAACTGCCTGACGAGATGTGTGTTCTCCTTACTTCCACAGTCCAGTAACTGTAACCCAAAAGTATTTACAGAATTTTCTAATACGATATTCATTTGATGAAGGCATTAAGGTATTTAATCAAGGGTTGCGGAAATACGGTGTGTACAAATCTGGTCGATAGTATCGTAACCTTATGAATTAGCCTAGTCTAGATAGCAAGTTACATAAAATGTCGTTTCTGTGCTAAGTACTTTGGTTTGCACTTCACATTTCTGCACTGGGAGTACGGTGAGTACCACTTCATTTAAAATAAATGAAAATAATTTCTTATATTGCAAAAAATGCTTTCATTAAAAACATGGCAATAGCGAATCATGAAGCAATTTTACTAGTGCGCCTTCAGTTTTAACTGCACTTTATATGTAATTTTCATTTTAGAGCTCACCGTGTCACGTATATCTCACAGCATCATCAGTATCGGCATGACTCATAATTCTGTTGAGCAAAATAAGAAAAGCACTAATAAACTAAGAGTTCAGAAGTAAATTGCAAGTGCAATAAAGCTGAACGTCACAGAATAACCTTTTGCAATGTTTTATTGATACAATGCTAGCGTCGCCGTACACATAGATACCAAGAACAATGGCTAAAGACAAGGCTGAGAATGTCCTGCACTCGTATGAACACGCTTTTTTCTTTGGGCTCTATTTAATTACACTACTGGACATTAAAATTGCTACACCACGAAGATGATGAGCTACAGATGCGAAATTTAAACGACAGGAAGAAGATGCTGTGATGTGCACATGATTAGCTTTTCAGAGCATTCACACAAGATTGGCGCCGTTGGCGACACCTACAACGTGCTGACATCAGGAAAGTTTTCAACCGATTTCTCATACACAAACAGCAGTTGGCCGGCGTTGCCTGGTGAAACGTTGTTGTGATACCTTGTGTAAGGAGGAGAAATGCGTGCCATCACGTTTCCGACTTTGATAAAGGTCTCATTGTAACCTATGGCGATTGCGGTTTATCGAATCGCGACATTGCTGCTGGCGTTGGTCGAGATCCACTGACTGTTAGCAGAATATGCAATCGGTGGGTTCAGGAGGGTAATACGGAACGCCGTGCTGGATCCCAACGGCCTCGTGTCACTAGCAGGCGAGATGACAAGCATCTTACCCTCATGGCTGTAACGGGTCGTGCAGCCACGTCTCGATCCCTGAGTCAACAGATAGGGACGTTTGTGAGACAACAACCATCTGCACGAACAGTTCGACGACGTTTGCAGCAGCATGGACTATCAGCCCGGAGACCATGGCTGCGGTTAGCCTTGACGCTGCATCACAAACAGGAGCACCTGCGATGGTGTACTCAACGACGAACCTTGGTGCACGAATGGTAAAACGTCATTTTTTCAGATGAATCCAGGTTCTGTTTACAGCATCATGAGGGTTGCATCCGTGTTTGGCGACATCGCGGTGAACGCACATTGGAAACGTGTATTCGTCATCGCCATACTGGGGTATCATCCGGCGTGATGGTATGGGGTGCCATTGGTTACACGTCTTGGTCACCTCTTGTTCGCAGTGACGGCACTTTGAACAGGGACGTTACGTTTCTGATGTGTTACTACCCGTGGCCCTACCTTTCATTCGATCCCTGCTAAACCCTACATTTCAGCAGGATAATGCACGACTGCATGTTGCAGGTCCTGTACGTGCCTTTTTGGATACAGAAAATGTTGGACTGCTGCCGTGGCCAGCACATTCTCCAGATCCCTCACCAATTGAAAACGTCTGGGCAATGGTGGCCGAGCAGCTGGCTCGTCACAATACGCCAGTCACTACTCTTGATGAACTGTGGTATCGTGTTGAAGCTGCATGGGCAGCTATACCTGTACACGCCATCCAAGCTCTGTTTGACTCAATGTGACTCAATGCCCAGGCGTATCAAGGCCGTTATTACGGTCAGAGGTGGTTGTGCTGGGTACTTATTTCTCAGGATCTATTCACCCAAATTGCTTGAAAATGTAATCACATGTCAGTTCTAGTATAATATATTTTTCCAATGAATACTCGTTTATCATCTGCATTTCTTCTTGGTGTAACAATTTTAATGGACAGTAGAGTAGTTGTGTTGTATTTAATTACTGTAGGCAACTTTTCGTCATCATATGCTCAAAGAGATTACTAAAAGTAGCGGATAAAATAATTTTAGTCACATTTATTGTGTTTTTTGATGTGGTTTGATTGACCTGTCCCAGAAATGTTACGATGAACCTCAAGGGGTTGTAGAGGATATCCTGAGGAACAAATCGAGGATAGGAACTCGTGTCCGGGAACGTTAGCCGTAGGAACTAGTGTCCGGAAACGTCATCCGACGGCACTAAGGAGCGTCTAAGTTATACTCCCTGGCACCTCCCACTACGCCACCACTTCAGCAGCAAGCATGACTTTGTACCCTGACGGACCGTATACGGAACGTCTCTAAATGTTGTTTGTTAATCAGTGGTCGTGACTAGTGGCTACGATCGCCAGTGGGGAAAATGGAGCTAGTTTCTTCTGGAACCGTCTACAATTCCCAACGTTTTTCAGCGCACAAGAGAAAAATAAACTGCAAATCGAAACCCGTGTCCCAAAACCGTTGTACACCAAGACAACAGAGCATTGCACTCCACTGGGGATCAAGACAATTATTCGCGATCGCTGAATAACAAACAACATTACGAGATGTTCGGCTTACGATCCTTCAGCGTACAAAGTCACGCCTGCGCCTGTAACTCTGACGCTCTGTAATGTCATGGGTGACGTTTCCGGAAACGGGTTCCTATCCTCGATTTGTTCCTCAAGATACCCTTTACAACCCCTCGAAGCTTGTCGCAACATTACTCTAAAACCTTGTACATTATGTGTACTGTCAAAGTTATTTAAATTATAATGGGATAGTAAGGCGCCATAATTACTGTAAAGAGAGACATATTTCTGTTTGTGCGGTGCTGAACGCTGTTATTAATAATTCTGTCAGACACGAGTTTAGTCACTGTACAAACTAGCAACGGTTATGAATGTTTTTGTTTACCAGCTACAATTCAGGGAATATGAATTCTTGTGTTACTTGTGGTCAGACATAAGGAATACTTAAAAGACCTATTGGAAGAAATGAACAGCGTACTTACCACAGAATTCGGTTTAGGGGTAAGAAACTAAAAACATTGTTTATGAGGAGCATAAAGCAGGAGAATAACGACTGGGTTAACATAAAAACTGAAAACTAAACAGTACTGAATATCGCGAAAAATTTCTCCTATTTAGGAAGTACGATTGTACAGGATGGCCGAACAAGGAGAATGACGAAAGTAAATTGCTGCCCGAATTTTCTCATTTTGAGAGTAATGAAGTGAAACACGTTTGTAACGTAGCAGCGATGGTGAGGCACGTTAAAATCTTTGACCAGAGAGCCTATAATCGTAGTTAGTCTGCGCTTGACCGCGCGAGTGTTACGAGCAGCACTCTGTCTGTAGTCGTTGCGAGCAGTAGCTCTGTTCAGTTGCGTCCAGCAGTTCGCTGGTGGTCGTCATGCAGAGCAGTCGGTCAGTAGTAGCAGCCCAGTGCGGTTGTGTGATGTAGTCTGTCGGCAACACTGGTCAAGATGCTGAATGAGGTATATTGTTAATTAAGGTAATCATCAGATAATGTAAAGTTTACTTATTGTAATTAATTTCCAACAAGTACCCCAATAATAATTTTGATTTCAAAAGCAATTTTACAAAAAAAATTTATTTAATTGAACTAACGATTTCGTTCCACTTCCCTTAAAAAAAAGTTCAGTTAATTTTCAAATAAAAAAAAAAAGAATATTATTATTTGCAATGCAGTTCTTCCAAGCCGTGCGCAAGAATAAGAGCAGAAATTTGACTAGCAGTTACAATGAGGTAAGACTTTAATTCTGATTGTTTTACACAGGGCCAAAGACCGATATTTCGGTTTAATTGAATTTCATTAGCACTGAATTGTTTTTCATTATTTTTGTGGGAGCCTACACCAGAGTCAGATTGCGAATTTCACATTTTTGTCGCCTTTGTCAGTACATTTCATTGCAGGGAGGTTATTCTTGGCTCCTATTCATTTATTATTTCTGTCTTTAAAATTTTAGTGGAGAGGTTACACTTAGCGCAATGTCCATTAGCATTCTTAAATAATATTGTCATTCATTTTTAAAATTCTTGTGGGGAGGTTACACTTGGCGACACCCAGTCCAGGATCGTATTTCGTTGAGAATCTTTTGAAAAACAGTCAGATATCTGCTCTTATTTGCTTAAGTATAATTAGGATTTGGCGCTACGCTTTTACTAATTTTGTGACTTTCTTTCCACAATTCGTTTGCTCTGTTGTATTTGTGTGTTGTTTTTGCATTGTGCTCATTTGTTTTGTGAATATTTGTGACTATTGTAAAAATGCCGCGAAAGACTGTGAATAGTGTATCGCGAGGTATTACGAACGAAATTACCGGCTCAAACGACTTTACCGATAGGACATGTGACACGCAGTGTAATGATGACAATCCTGCGTTCACTAACAATCAGTGCATTCCAACCACTAGTGATGACTTTTGTCTTAATGATGAACAAACGAACTCGGTTATGTCCTCTGTTGATTTGACGACAATCGATGACGCGGGACGCTCTATTGTAATGAGCGCTGCCCAGCTTAATACACGCGATTTGGAAAATTCAAGTAACGTACAGACAAATTTGTCTAATGAAAATGAACAGGATACACAAAGTACGACGGATTTATTTAATTCCGAAATAGGGACTGAGAGTGTATGTTTAACTGGCAAACCTTTTTGTAAATCTCAGAATAACCAAATGGTTACAGAAAACGAGACAATTCCAGATCCACCACTAAACAGCACAGAGAATATTAACGCTAGTTTTGACTTGGTACGAATTATGAGAAGTTTGCTACAACAGCAAAGTGAGAAAGCAGACAACAATTTCAAACACTTAAATGAAAAACTTGACAATAATGCCGAAGATCTCAAACAACTTAGGGAACAGAACAAACAGTTAAATGAAAAATTAGACGACAATTCCAGACAGCTTAGTGAACAAATTAGAGCCGTTGCCGCGCAGTGCCATGACACTAAGGAACAGTTGCGCGTGGAAATTGAGGCTTGTTCACAAAAAAATAGCGAAGAAATTAAGTCTGTTGCGCAAGAATTAAGGGAAATGCAGACAGCCGCAACAGAAACACTCAGAGACGAAATTAGCGGAGTCGCTAAACAATGCTCTGAAAAAGCTACACAATTACGGGATGAGTTTAAAGCAATGACGGTAGAAATTTCGCGCACTATGGACGCAAAGATAGACGCGAAATTCGAACAACAGAATACTCAGATTGACGAACGTTTTAATCTTCACATACAAAACAGTGATACGCGTTTCCGCAAATTTATTCAGGATCAAAACAAAGTAAAACGACAAGTCATGGAAACAATCACTGCACAAAGACAAGAAGACAAACGTAAAATGTTCGCGAAAGCGAAGACGTATGTAGACAATAATATTGCTACAGTTGAAAGGTGGCTACACTGTGCCACTGCGCCAGAGATTGCGCCAAAGAGTACTATTAAGCCGCCTCCACAGTGCTTGTTGAAAGTTCGTGGCAGTTAGTGCTTGTGGAGAGATCGGAGAGGACAGTGGTTGTTGAGAGTTCGTGGCAGTCAGTGCTAGTAGAGAGCACAGTGTGTGTTAAGAGCTCGTGATTGTCGTGAAGTCGGAGTGAGATGTGGTAGTAAAGAGTGTTGCTCCTTGTTTTATGCAGTTATTTGATGGGAGAGATAGCAGATGTTATTGTAATGAGTGCATTTCGTCAATATATATGAAGGTAAAATTTATAATGTTTTTTTTATTAGTTGTGTATCTGAAATAATGTGTCACTACAGGTTCAGTCAACAAAGCATCTGGCTCGTGTTCTTGTATTAGAGTGAATTTTGGTTTTCTTGCGTAATTATAGTTTTTCTAAATTTCTTTTGTCATGTCGGTATAATTGGTATTTAAGAATTCTTGTCTTGTTTGAGAAGAACCGTGCCAGATGTGGACGTTGAGTCACACTCCCACATACAGAACAGTTACTTTTGTGCTTATTGGTTTTGTTGGTTTTTTAGTTGCTGGGGACTTAATTAATTAACTGTGTTTACTGAAATTTTCTTACATTGTTCTCTGCAGTCAGATAGCGTAACAATTCTAGTCAGGGCCAACCGATTACGAGACTTACGTAATCGGACAGACAGCTACTAAAATCATTTTCAATTATATATATTAAAATAAGCCCCCATGCACGTGGCGACCCTGCCAGGATCGTCCCTTGGAATTTTTCTGATTGTGAAAATTGTAGACTGTAGTATTGTTGTAGTAATTTTGAGTTTAGTGATTGTAGTCTGTATTGAGTGTGTAGATTTGGTAATTGGCATTCTTCTAATGGTATTTTTCAAAATTTAATTTTTATTGCCTTGTATACGCGTTTGACAATTTTGTGCAATTATTTCAATTGTTCGTTAATTGTGTTTGAGGGAGACATCTAGTGTGAATAGTATTGTTGGAGATAAAGAGTCATTGTGTGTAATTTTCGTACAGTGACGAATCTTTTGTATATTTTGTAAATGATTACGCGATCTATGAAAAAGGCGAAAATGATGAATAGTGAGAATAACGAAATTGTTGACATGGAGAACTCGCCAACACAGGAAAACAGTATGGTGGATGATGGAGTTGAAAACAATGTAATAAGTCGGGAAAATAGTCCAGAACCATTTCAAAATTTTTCTCAATCAGAAAATTCACAGAATACGAGATTAGCGATAGAAGATCCTGAAATAGTATCGAACACAGATAGCTTTATGGCTATGCAGAAGGAAGTTAGTTTTGTGGGAAATGTTAGGGGCGAAAGGAATTTCGAAAAAGTTAGTACGGAGCAGTTGATGAGTGCAATATTAAATTTGGGATCACAGTTACGATCTGAATTAAAAACAGAGATAGGAACAATTAAAACACAGATGGGAACAATGGAAACACGGTTTGGATCTGAATTAAAAACAGAGATGGGAACTTTACGGGCTGAATTAAAAACTGATATGGGAACAATGGAAACTCGGTTAGGATCTGAATTTAAAACAGAGATGGGAACTTTGGAAACACGGATAGATTCACTAATAGGGACATGTTTCAAAAATATGAAAGATGAATTAAAGAAAGAAATCAGGGAAGAAGTACAACCGATTCTGAATTCTCACAATAATAGATTAATTGCAGTAGAAATCAGACAAAGGGAACAGGATAGAGAACAGGAAGAAAGAGATCGCGTGATAGTACAGAATTTTTCAGAGTTAAATTTACAACGTGCAAAGGATAAGGAAGAAATATTTGAAAGAATCGAGGAATCCGTACCAAATGACAGAATAAATAATCTAACACAACAATATGAACAGCTAGCTACCAAATGTGACAATACTGAAACCCGAGTCGCGACACTTACGGAAGACGTAAATAAACAGAAAGAACAATTTGGTGACTTATCGGAAAGAGTGGAGGAAATTTCAGATAAACTGACAAATCTTAGTTTACATGGGGACAGAGATTCGGATGATACAGCTCCATTACCATTTGCAGAAACCGAAGAATACCAGAACATAAATAAGCATGTTGAAAATCAGGGAAAATATAATGAACGTGTGAAAAGGAATTTGAGGCATTACGGAAGCAAGTCAAACAAATTGAAGGCGAAATAGTAGGAAAGGACAGTAGAAGGAACTTAGAATCACAGATAGCAGAGGGGTATGAAGAAAACAATTTATTTCATTTACGGGATGCAGTAAGAGAGCGCGAGGCGCGTGAATTTAACAATAATCGACATTCGGACTGGGACAGACGCGGTAGGTCTTTGTCGCCACGAGGCGAAAACTTTGACTATAAACACTTTTTGACTGTCCGGAAATTTAAGATCTTCCGCAACTCTAAGAATGACATACATCCATGTTCATGGCTAGATCAATTTACGTACGCACTTCCGCCAGATGTGCCACAAGGTCACAAACTAGAAATTATGTGCAGCTATTAATGTCCTCAGGGGATTCACTATTCTAAGTGAATATGTGCCGTAGCGAGCATAGGGCCCCGAGCTGTAGTGGTGCTATTTCTCTTTTAGTTTTCTGTACCGCTGCCTACTCTTTTACTATTCTTTGCATCTGTTAAACCAACTCTTCGACTATCAATCTATCTAGAGAGTAAGTAAACAATAACCGGATTTGACTAATTTACCCAAAAGTGATTTCGGAAATTACCATGTGGATTTACTATACCTTCAGCAGCATTCATTCTTAGCTTAAACGAAATTTTACCTGTTTATATTCGTGACAAATTTATTTCATATGTTGACGACATTCTTATTGCTAAACATTCTTGTAGTGAGCACAACAAAATTTTGGACTCATTATTACGTATCTTTGCAAGAGTTGGTATTACAGTGAACTTAGAAAAATCTGAATTTGATCGTTCTCAGGTGAAATTTCTCGGTCACATTATTGCTAGAGAAGATATTCTTCCTGATCCAGAGAAACTAGATGCTATTCAGTTCGCATTGACATTCTTTTTAAACGAAAATCGGTCGACAACTTTGTTTGGTTAGTTTGTATTCCTGATGAGTGGGTCAATAAATTGATTTGGTATACGCATCTCAGTTATGCACACTTTGGTCCCCGAAAATGCTTTCATAAATTACGAGAAAATTGTTATTTCAGTAATATGGAAAAACGTATTCGATCTGTTCTTGCCAAATGTAAATTATGTCAAATGGCTAAGCCTCCAACGATTTCTCACAGAGCACCGTTGTTTCCCATCATTCCAGCGAAATTAAAGGAGATGGCTGCAGTCGATTTGTTCGGTCCAGTGGTTCGTTCTACTAATGGTTTTGCGTACATTTTCGTAGCAGTGGAACTGACATCAAAATATGTATGTTTTACGCCTTTACGCAAAGCAACAGCTCGTTTAGTATCTAATGCTTTCATCAAACATTTTCTTAAAGAAGTTGGTCATGTTGATAAGGTTATATCAGATAATGGATCACAGTTTCGTTCTAAAATTTGGCTTCGTACTCTACACCGTCGTAAAATTAAACCAATCTTCATTTCACTTTTTCACCCTCAATCTAACGCTTCAGAAAGATGGATGAAGGAAATCAATAAATTGTGTCGTCTTTATTGTCATCAGAATCACAGAACTTGGGATCAGTATCTTCACATTTTTCAAAACATTCTGAATGAACTTCCTAATGACTCAACTTCTTTACCGCCTCTATTGATATTAAAAAATAAAGTACCAACAAATCGCATATCTGAAATCATTCCTTTTCCGCCTTCACGGAAACTGCGGCATTCTGAAGTTGTCAACCTGGCTCTACAAAATATTGCATCTGCGGCTGCTAGAAGAGAGAAATCAGCTAGACGTCCTGGTCGTTCAAAAATCTTGTCAGTTGGTCAAAAGGTATTAATTAAGTCCCACCGTTTGTCTCATAAAGGAAAAGGCTTGTGTCGCAAATTTTTTCTGCTTTATAACGGTCCATATAGGGTTCGCAAAATTATTCATGATAACACTGTTGAAGTAGAAACTCTTAAATCACGACGCTCTAAGGGAATACATCATATATCTAACGTAAAGATTTTTGTGGAATGACATACTTGTGAAAAACGAACAGCTAGATGTAAACACGCAGAGAGTACAAGGATACCGCGCTGTGTTTTGGCGGCGGCACATACTCAAAGCAACAGTCAAGTCTGCGCGCCGCACAAGGCAGTCGTTGACCGCGAACAATAGCTTCCTACGTCACGCGCCCACAGCTGATCGAGCGCTCAGTGCGAACGCACTGACAGCCGTAAACAAACACACAGTCTAATTTCTCCGATTAAATTCAGTATAAAGCTATAAGGACTTGTTGAATTGTGTTATTAACATTCAGTATTTTCCAGGATACGGTTGTATAAAATATTTAAGAACTTCAGGTAAATTCTGTGCGTGTCCGACGTTAAGACGACCTGCTATCGAGAAAATTTCAGAAAGAATGTAATTTCCAAGAAGAAACTAATAAACTAAAAAGGTGACTATTAACTGAGTTCATTTTCAGGTAACATATTTCCACTTAGGTACGTACTTTAGAAGTAATTTGCTGCTTGCGATTACGTGATTCATACTTTGTGCTAAATTTAATGTTCTATGAATTTACGTGTGAAGCGACGTGCTTGCGTACGTTAACTGATTTTGACAATGATTATTAATGAACTGGGTTGTGACTTGTGTATATTATGCATCGCTTGGCTGCACTGCTATTTCACTAATGTCATATTTTTAATTATGTGCCTGCTGTGCTTATTTATTTAAATTATAATGGTAACCTGATTTATTGTGCTGATGTGTTTAGGTATGTAAGTTATACTTTGTGATTTATCTGCTTGCGCCTCCATGCTTACTTATTAAGATTACATATGAACATTTATTTGCTTATGCTGATATGATGCTAATGACCTGTTTATTACGTAAGATATATGTTTGCTGCTTTTTGTATGGATTACATATTTACACATTTCTGTTTTGTTGCCATAACTGCTCTTTAATTTGGTGTATAGCAATGCTGATGTACAGTGTACGAACATAGAGTTTAGGTCACACTACTGTATTAATTATAGATTGTTCGCTTGGCAGAGCTTCGTTGTAAGAATTGTGCTGCATACACTTGTTGACTTTCTGTTCTCTACTGGTATATTTACTCGCTATTGCTTGTTTTGCTTACGCTCAGTGCCTTATATTTTAAGATAAGAAAATGAACTGCTATAATTCGACGAACGACATTAGTACAAGAAAGTCATAGAAGTCACATGAGCTGAGGTTTTATGGAAGCTGTATAAATTTATGCTAATAGGAAGGAAGCTAACGACATGACAGACCAAAACTAGGTTTAGACCATTGACAGTATTACACTGCATTTTCGTGAGCAATTGAAATAAGAAGTGACACTTGACATAAAAAATACTCCACATGTTTGCTTCTGCTATGATTCTTGAAGTGGTGTACACACGGTGAAATATTATGATCATTCACACTCCGTAATCGTACGTAATTACTGAGAGTTATTCGAACTAAGTCTGTTAGAGGTCAGGTATGCATTTCTTTTATTTAATGATGGACAAGGAACCAAAATGTATCTTATAATTTATAACGAGTAGAAAATTTGGGTTAGATGGATTACACAGAGGTTGTGTGTGGACACTGTGTCTTCGGATTGTATGGGATGCTGAATTGAAGTTGCATTAGGATTTTATCTGTACTTGTTCAAGGAGACTGACTAGAGGAAAGAGCTGTTATGGAAGTGAAATGATATTGGTGCTGAGGTTTATATTTATCGACGTATTATTGAGGTATAGAGATTATATGAAGTTGATGATTATGGAGTTTTTGTGGACAAGAGGTAAGGTAAATGATATTGATGATAAGACGTATTGAAGAGGTATTATTAAGGTATTATTGAGATTATGTGATGCTGATGATTATTGGAGTTTTGGTGTATAAGAGGTAAAGTAAGTGAGGAGCATATTTTTTTTGTTGGTCTTAATGGAACAAGGAGGATGAAGAGAGCAGACTAGAACACTAAAATAGAAGGAAGATGGTCTATACACACACTTTGTTAAATAACTAAGCAGTATATACTTTTTTTTAGGAGAGAGGAAGTAATTGCATATCTTGGCTCACTGACAGTTGTTCAACAACAGTACATTTTGATCTGGCTTGGCAAACATTGGTCTTGACATGATGACTATGACGTTGACTAACTATTATTGACTGTTATACATTGCTGCCAGTACTACTTGATACACATGATGAACATTAAATTTTGACAGAATTACATTTACACAATTAACACTATTCAATTACACAGTAGTACTTAATGTGGATGAGAGATGAGTGAGTGTGTTCTGTGTGTTTTCCTTTACTAATCCTACCCACCTATCTCCTAAATATTATTTTAGTGTTGGTAGTGGCTTGCACTGACACCCATGAATATTATAGGTTTACTGGTATTTGTGTATTGTAATAGTTAATATGAAAATTATCTGACATCATTTGTGTGTTTGTTATGATTTGTATGTTTAGTGTAAAAGCACTGTATGTGCATTCAAACTATTGTTCATGCCTGAACTGTCTGATTAGTGAAGATAAATATTCTGAACTGTTACCTGCACTTTTCAATATGATGTGTGACATTTGGTCGTGTTTAATTTCTGCTGATGAACAGTGTGATCAGTGCTAGTGAATTTTATCGAACTGTTTCTACTGAAATGATGTTACTTCTTGCTGTCTGCACCTACTCAACATTACTGGGTGCAACTGATGGACTACTCCTACTGAAATGATATCACTTGTTGGTGTCTGCACCTGCTCTCAACATTGCTGGGTGCAACTGATGGACTACTCCTACTGAAATGGTGTCACTTGTTGGTGTCTGCACCTGCTCAACATTGCTGGGTGCAACTGATGAACTGTTTTTACTGAAATGAAGTCACTTGTTGGTGTCTGCACCTACTCAACATTGCTGGGTGCCTTTGATGGACTGCTTCTACTGAAATAATGTCACTTGTTGGTGTCTGCACCTGCTCTCAACATTGCTGGGTGCAACTGATGAACTGTTTCTACTGAAATGAAGTCACTTGTTGCTGTCTGCACCTACTCAACATTGCTGGGTGCCACTGATGAACTGCTTCTACTGAATTAATGTGACTTGTTGCTGGGTGTACCTGCTAAACTTTACTGGGTGCCACTGATGGACTGCTTTTACTGAAAAGATGTTACCTGTTGGTGTTCTTTTTTTGTATAAACTAATCATTGAAAGCATTTTATGTGAACATTTGTATAAACTGATTTTTTTGTATATTGTGTAAACTACTATGTAAAGCCACATGCATGAAAAGAAGTTGTATTGCTTACTGTATTTCATATATTAGGTTAGTGAAAGGTCAGTGCAAAGCCAAAAAATTTATAACTAATTATGTGATATTTAGGTATTAATATTATCTTTTATTTTTGTCTGTATTTTGTGGACGAATTTGGTGGTATTTTCACCACCAATGCTGGCAAAAATACCATCAAATTCTGGCCTGTGGAGGAGGGGCATATGAAAGGTGGCTACACTGTGCCACTGCGCCAGAGATTGCGCCAAAGAGTACTATTAAGCCGCCTCCACAGTGCTTGTTGAAAGTTCGTGGCAGTTAGTGCTTGTGGAGAGATCGGAGAGGACAGTGGTTGTTGAGAGTTCGTGGCAGTCAGTGCTAGTAGAGAGCACAGTGTGTGTTAAGAGCTCGTGATTGTCGTGAAGTCGGAGTGAGATGTGGTAGTAAAGAGTGTTGCTCCTTGTTTTATGCAGTTATTTGATGGGAGAGATAGCAGATGTTATTGTAATGAGTGCATTTCGTCAATATATATGAAGGTAAAATTTATAATGTTTTTTTTATTAGTTGTGTATCTGAAATAATGTGTCACTACAGGTTCAGTCAACAAAGCATCTGGCTCGTGTTCTTGTATTAGAGTGAATTTTGGTTTTCTTGCGTAATTATAGTTTTTCTAAATTTCTTTTGTCACGTCGGTGTAATTGGTATTTAAGAATTCTTGTCTTGTTTGAGAAGAACCGTGCCAGATGTGGACGTTGAGTCACACTCCCACATACAGAACAGTTACTTTTGTGCTTATTGGTTTTGTTGGTTTTTTAGTTGCTGGGGACTTAATTAATTAACTGTGTTTACTGAAATTTTCTTACATTGTTCTCTGCAGTCAGATAGCGTAACAATTCTAGTCAGGGCCAACCGATTACGAGACTTACGTAATCGGACAGACAGCTACTAAAATCATTTTCAATTATATATATTAAAATAAGCCCCCATGCACAGTGTCCGACGAAATTAATTCCATCAAACAGTCGAACACAGAATTACGTGACGAAATTTCCAATCTTAAATTAAAAACAGATACACACACGGTAAATATTCAAACAGTGACCGACAGATTCGAACAATTAGAACTAACACAGGATTGCGATGTCATCAAAGCTGATGTTAAAAAACTGAGCGAAACTGCACGTAAGTTGCAAAAACAGGTTAATGCGTCCGATTCTAAAACCGATGATCAGGCAAAAATACTGACTGAAAAATATGATGAATTAGCCAGTCGTATTGATGCTATTGAAAGTAATAATGATAATAAATCAAACGATACTACACCGATTTCATTTAACCAAACACCTGAATTTCAAAATTTACAGCAGACAATTAATGAGATCGATTCGTCTAATAACACGTTGCGTAGAAAATTGTCGAGTTTACAACAAGAAGTAACGGAGATGAAAAACATTTCAGTTAATAACATACCACAACAGACGCCACTTTATGAACATTTGTCAGACTCACGCAGCGCGTATAATTTGGGTAATCTACAGAGAGTACGGGACTTAGATTCCGAACAACCACAGTTCAATAGATACTCTTACGATCCTGAACCTGTTGCATCACACAGAGATGATAATTTCGATTACAAACATTTTCTGTCAGTGAGAAAGTTTAAAGTGTTTAAAAACGATAGAACGCAGATTCACCCACTGGATTGGATTCAACAATTTAGCTTTGCTCTTCCACCGACTTGGCCTGTTACGCATAAACTTGAATTTATTTGCAGCTTTTTGGAAGGCGAACCGGCAACTCGTATGAGACCGATCGCGAGGCAATGCTACTCAGTAGAGGAATTTCAGAATGCTTTTCTGTCAGCGTACTGGTCGAAGACGACACAGCGCGGAATTAAAGACCAACTAATTAGTTTGCCAAACTATGAAAACTCAAATTTTCCCAGTGTGACGCAATTTTTTGAGCACATGGTGCAACAGAACCAGTACCTAAGTGAGCCGTACAGTGAATCCGCACTTATACAATTATGCATCTCTAAATTACCACGGTCATTACGAGTGTCGCTTCTAACGGGCCAGAAAAAGGAAAACATTTCAGCATTCAGAGATCTTTTACAGCTCTTGGAAGTACAGCAATCTGATTATTCTTTTGTAAACAAAAACTTTTCGTGTAACAACCAAGGTCAACAAAAGTACAGCAATTACGATCAGACACGTAATTTCAATAGAAAAGATAACAGACGCTTTAGAAACGACAACTACCAGAACTTTGGTAACAGACAAAATTCTAATTATCAATATTGTCAAAATTTTCAGCAACAGGAATCACACTTTAGTAACAATAGAGGTGTTTCACAACAACAACATCAAAACCAGCCGGTTAGCATACCTAACCAACAATGGAATACACAAGGTCAACCAGGCTTTAATGTTTCGCCGCGTGCACGTATAGTCCCTGATACAAGAAATAGTAACGCACGGCAGCAAGGAAACAACTACGTACAAAGACGACAGTATTTCAATTCCTATAGCAATGCACCGTATAGGAATGACTTTCACGACAGACGTAAAAACGATGAGCACAATTATCAGCGTACATATAATAACAGTCGGTCTAACCAACAGCAAAATTATACGCAAGAACATATTCTCATGAATGAACCCGACAGTAGGTACCATCCAGAGCGTAACACATCTGGAAGAAGTAATAGAACAGTTCAAATAGTAGAAATGCCACAGAATCCTCCTAATAATAATAACACGTCAGATAGAATCTGACTAAATACTGCACAGGACGCATCTTCTAATAACACAAGTACTACCTTTGACACGCAAAATGTTGTTCACGAAAATGTAATTACTTTTGACGATATCAGAGACACTCTTTTACAAGAAAGACCAGTTGTTCAGAAAACTATTTCACATCCTGTTATCGAAATTAAAATTGGTTCATCGAAATTTTCAGCAGTAATCGATTCCGGATCACCTATATCAGTAATAAATGAGGAGACTTTTAATGAGTGCAACAAAGAGAATACCTATCCGACATTACCTTTAGGCAAAACAAAAGTAAAAGGAGCAGTATCGAGTAAAGGAGTAGACGTTAAATTACAGACGCATTTATCATTTTGTATTGGAGGTCATACTTTCCACTCTAATTTTTGGATTGTTCCTTTATTGACAACAGACGTTATTTTAGGTACGAATTTTCTGGTACAACACGACGCAGTCATTGATTTTGAAAATTCTTATTTAATGTTAAAGGATGAAAATGTACAACTTGCTTTAGAATTTCAGCACTCTTTATCTGCGGAAGAACAAACAATTAACCGCACAGAGGTCATTTCCGCAACACGTAACATAGACTGTAATCCCACATTGTTCACGGATACGTACGTATACAACTATAATACTCCAGACGAAGCTGACTACGACGTAATGCAAATGATTTCCGATAAAGTTAGACAAAGCAGTGCAAATACAGACGACGAACGAACGCAATTACACAAAATTCTTTTACAGCAAGCTCCAGTTTTTGACAATATTCCTGGTACTATGTCCGATTTTATGTATGAATTTCAAGTCAAACAGCACGATACATTTAAAGCTAAACATTATCCCATTCCATATATTTACAGAGAACAGGTTAAAAAAGAATTGCAGGATATGCTCGACCAAGGAATTATAGAACCAGCAGTTAGTCCGTACATAAACCCGCTACATATTGTTAAGAAAAAAGATTGGTCACTTCGCCTTGTACTTGATTCACGTCACATTAATGACATTATTATTAATGAAACAGATCGACCACAGACATTAGAAGAACTTTTACAGAAATTTCACGGTACTGCTATTTATTCTACACTACATTTGAAATCGGGATTTCGGCAAATTCAGCTTCATCGGAACCGCAGAAAATACACAGCTTTTCTCTGTTTTGGCGACTGTTATCAATTTTGCAAATTACCATTCGGCTTAACTATTTCTTCTGCAGCTTTTATTCGCGGTTTGAACACAATACTTCCGACAGAACTTAAGGACAGAATTACGACGTATGTAGACGACATTCTTATCGCAGAAGCTAACTGGTCTGAACACAATCTGATTCTTGAACAACTGTTACAAACTTTTCATGCACAAGGACTTACAGTTAATCTTAGTAAATCGCACTTTGGCAAAACTTCTATAAAATTTCTTGGACACGTAATTTCAGCAGAAGGCATTGCACCTGATCCGGAAAAACTTCAAGCTCTACGTGACATTACTGTTCCTACGACGAAGAAGCAATTACGCAGTTTTTTGGGCTTAATTAACTTTTTTCGTAAATTTATTCATCACTCCGCTTTAGACACGCCTAGATTATGCCAATTAACAGGTAAAAACACTATTTGGTCCTGGGATAAGCAAGCACATTCTGAATTTGTGAACCTGAAACACGCTTTGTTGAATGCTCCACTGTTATCGCACCCAGATCTTACTAGAAATTTTTCCATTGCCACTGACAGTTCCAATACCGCTTTAGGCGTACACATTTTCCAGGAAATAGAAGAAGATGGCTCTACAGTAATTAAAAACATCGCATTTGCAAGCCGCATTCTGTCATCTGCTGAACGAAATTATTCGGTTACAGAATTGGAAACATTATGTGTTGTATGGGCTTTCACGAGATTTCGGCACTTTCTTTATGGCAGACACACCACCGTTTACACAGACCACAGAGCGATACAATTTTTACTTTCGGCTAAATTCACACACGATAGATTAAGTAGATGGAAACTATATTTACAAGAATTTAATTTTACGATTGTCCACATTCCCGGCACACGAAATGTTATAGCAGACGCACTATCGCGTTCTCTCGGCAACAATCAGCAAGACGTAGCAACCAACTTCTGCAAAGCAAATTTCAGTGTCATGTACATTCAGCAAGTTGCATTTGAAAACTTTATTTCATCGTCATTACAGGACATAGCACAAGAACAAAATAAAGACAACGTGTGGAAAGAAATTAAACACCTTTGGCAAGATAGGAATAATGTTACGATTAGAAACCATTATACTGTACGCAATGACATTCTGTTTCGTCGCTCTCATCCTGACAGCAACAATTGGTTATTATGCATTCCTGACGAACTGGTTAACAAATTAATTTGGTACACTCATTTAAGTTACGCACATTACGGAGCACGAAAATGTTTTCTTATACTGAGACAGAACTGTTATTTTGCCAACATGGAGAAACGTATACGACGAGTTTTAGCGTCTTGTAAAATTTGCCAGAAAGCTAAATCTGACACCACTTCACATATTCCTCCATTATATCACATTATACCTGTTAAATTAAGACACATGGCCGCAGTAGATATTTTTGGTCCGATTCCCAGAACTAACAGAGGTTTTTGCTACATCTTTGTCGCTGTTGAGCTCACTTCAAAATTTGTTACTTTCACTCCATTACGCAAAGCTACTGCCAAAACTGTTTCGAAAGCATTTGCAAAACATTTTCTATTTCATGTAGGGCATGTGATGAAAGTAATTTCCGACAATGGATCACAATTTCGATGTGGCGTATGGACACGCATGTTACGAGCTAGAAACATTTCTCCGATCTATATATCCAAGTACCATGCTTCTTCGAACCCCTGTGAAAGATTAATGAAAGAAATTGGTAAGCTGTGCCGAATATACTGCCACAAAAGACATATTGATTGGGATACACACATACTCTCATTCCAAGATGTAATTAATTCCATTCCAAATGAATCCACTATGCTATCTCCGTCTGTTATATTGAAAAACGTTGAACCACCAAACAAAATTAAAGAATTAGTAAATTTCCCTAAATGTCGTCGACTAAGACACCACGAAATAATTGACATTGCGCTGAACAACATCAAACGTGCCGCAGACCGCCGGAGAAGACAGCAAAAACAGGTTTGTACACGCCGCGACTTTCACGTTGGACAGAAGATATTAGTACGTACACACTATTTATCCAGCAAAATAAAAGGTAAGTGCAGTAAATTTGAACTTCTATACGCAGGTCCATATCGGATTCGCAGCATTCCTCACCCCAATGTTGTACACGTCGAAACTTCGAGAACCAGAAAATCGAAAGGCAACCACCATATCTCAAACATTAAACCGTTTATTGAATGAAACCACTTTATGATGTAACATGCTATGATGCCATTTACTAATGCAATTATATTCACATGCCTAATTACTGAGGATTATCGTATTTTTTTCTTGGCAAGTGCCCGGCAAGGTAAGGTTAGCAGGTCGCTTTTCTTGTCGTTACACATCAGACCATGCACATTTTCCATTTTTTTGTGTATGATTGCAGTCCAGTTTTGTTTGTATGTACTGTGAAATAGTTAAGATATAACACACACCAGTTGACTTTGACATTTTTTGCCTTATGACATCTCAACATCGTGACTGTTTTACATTTTTTGCTGCTGCATTGTATTATTCTGTGTACATTTTTGCATCTGAACACTGTCAATGTCTTTGACATATTACGTTTTCTGTCATGTTATGCTGTATGGTTAATTATGTTACCATAAACCAGTCATTATCTAGTGGGTATATGATTTAAATGCAAGACATTAATCTTTGTTCATCAATTTCAGAAAGAAATGATGCGTCTAAGAAATAAATTTAACAGAAATGGGAATTTCACCTACGGAATAAACGAAAGAAGATGCAATAACTTTATAGGGAAGAGTAAATGGATCAGGATTAACAAGCATTAACAAGAATATACCATACTCATCGTAGAATAGCAGTCTTAACTAATTTTTTCTTTCAGAATACAAGGTGATTGATGCAGGCTGTCAGACAGAACTACACATCTTAGTTTTAGTGATGAAATATGCTAGAGATAAGGATTAGTTGTGTAATGAGTAATGAAGTGATTTTTTGCAGATGATAATGAATGCTGATGAATAATGATGAAGAATATGCTACTATAAATAATGAAGTTTTTCTTTACAGGTGATGATGATATTGGAGTTTTTGATGATATGGATAATGAAGTTTTCTTAACAGATGAGGATAATGTTGAAGTTATATATTTAGGCTATGTAGTTATTTAAGTATTTGTTGCAGTTTGTTTTGACAGCAGGTGTTATATTGCATAGTAGGATGACGGAAAGTTTTGGAAAGGACAGCTATGGAACACATTTTTATACACATTTCACTACCTGTTAATTCGAAGTTCACTACTTTTCAGCATAGTGTGCGTTTCTTCTTTCAGGTCAATAATCCATTTTGTATTTTTTCCAGGAGAAGCTTTTCATGATACTTACTAAACCTGTTACTTATTTTATCTGTTCTAGTACTTGCACTTTTATTTTTTACCCATTTGTGTTTATCATTTATAAATGTGATCACATATACTGCCTTGTTACATAACCTTGCTACAGCTGACTCATGACGAATGACGTTACTATCCTCATTTGCAGTAATAGGTCAAAAGCAAATAGTGTTATGCCTCAGCAATTAATTATCGATCCCAACGCAATGCATTGCTAACAAAAAAAAAAAAATGTATTACCAGTCCCAAATAGTGATACCAATTTGAGAAAGTTCTGAGTAATGCTGATCAGCTCTGAATAGTATGCCACTTCAGTAATGACTTCTTAATGATACAAAAAAATATATATATATAAAATAATGCTTTGTAACTGGCTAATAACTGCCACTGTTTATTGTAATGAGACTACTTATAATGGCCATGATTATTAATGCTATGACTGTAATTAACTGATTTTTAATAATGACTTCATAATGATCTGAATAATACTGAATGATGAACTATGTTTTCATTCTATTCAATAGTTGCTGGCCACTGAGTGCCAATAATTAATATCACTCAATGAGTTATGTTATTAATTATGCCATTAATTAGCTCTTGTTTTCAATGTTGATACTTTGTAACTGAAAAAGAATGTGACTGTTTAATAATGCTTTGTAATTAGAAGAAGGCTAATGATTCTTACTAGATTGGAATGACACATAATTGATTAACTATGCTATTGTTTCATAATGCTTTGTAATTAGGAGAAGGCTAATGATTCTTACTATATATTGGAATGACAAATAATTAATTAACTATGCTATACTTTGTAACTGGAAAGAATGTGATTGTTTAATAATGCTTTGTAATCAGAAGAAGGCTAATGATTCTTAATTATGCTTTGTAACTGGAAAAGAATGCGATTGTTTAATAATGCTTTGTAATTAGGAGAAGGCTAATGATTCTTACTATATTGGAATGACAAATGATTAATTAACTATGCTATGCTTTGTAACTGGAAAAGAATGCGATTATTTAATAATGCTTTGTAACTAGGAAAAGAAGGTTGCTGATTCTATGTAAAACAATTAATGAACATTTTTCTGTAATACTACATACTTGGTACAGAAATGTTCAATAACTGGGCTATGAATGCCGCAAACTACTAATGAAGACCGTAATTGTCAATATTATGTGACTTAATGTCCTTCACCTTATGAGCTAACTACCCTGAATTACTGCAATGTCCATTTGTCCTGTTTATCCTAGTGATCATGGAGCACTATATTTGGTTTTTCTGGTATGATTTATTTTTTTCCTAGTAATTTAATTGAAAGCTTTGTTGCTTTGGTAAAAATAAAATTGGTTCTTTTTGTCGTGACAGAATAAATTACTATTAATCACACCAGATTTGTCGGAGAACAGCAGCAACATGTGTAATTGACCCAGCTTTAAGAAATTCTATTACCTTTTAGCGGAAAATTTGTGCGGTACTCTCCGACGTTAGAAAAGTCGTGGTGTTCCGTTCGGAGCAGGAGGCGGCTGTCTTTTCTCCTTCGCGATATCGAAAATTACTAAAAAAAATGAACAGAAACTTTTTTTTTTCGGAGGAAGATCGCGCGGAGAAAACAGACGGAAGTTACATGAAAGAAACCTAAGGGACCAACTAATTGGACTTGTACGAACATATAAACGGAACTGAAAGAACTTGGAATAAATACTATAACGATGTCGTCACGACAGCCTCCTGTTCCGACAGAACACACGCTGGATCATAAGCTGCATAAATCTTTTAAACAGAAAAGGTTATCACAAGTATAATTAATGAAAATAAGGTTGAGAGATTTTCTTTGAAATTAAATAAACTTCAAGGCTTCAAGTATTATATTATGAAACGGAAACTTACATTAACATGGCCACCCATTGTGGCGATGGAGCGAATTTTCACGATACACATTCTCGCTTGTTTGTGGCTACATATATTTTTAATCACTTAAACTCTTAAATTTACAATACAATGATTATATCAGTATGGAGCACAATACTTTTGCGTCCGACTCGCAACACGTTCACAGAACAGCTAGACAGCGGCGCGGCTCCCTGAAGAAGTAAAAATTGGCAATTGTTATTTTGAAACATAGGTGCATCGGTTTTTTTTTTTTTTTTTACTGATCGATAGCAGCGTATAACAGTTTATAGCTATCGTGATATTCTGCGCTTTTCAGGAGCGCGGCAAAGATATCTGGTTACAACATTCACTGGTATATGTTAGAAGTTCGCACATACTGACGCAAATACAGAAAAAAAACTTTTACATATTAAAAATCGCAGTGATAAAGGCTGTAATGTCACATTTTGCACTAATTCTACGTTGGTGTGCCTTATAAGAGCGTGGTGCTGACACGACATGCTGTCCACCACCATGAGCGATGAAGACGTTATTATGGTCCCACTGTTTGGTGTACCTAGTATACTGCCAAAATGAGAACATGAAATATTACTACGACAGTTCAGTGTCTTGGCTACACTGATAAATTCTGATGGGAAAAGAACTTCAAGTTGTGTCACTTGGTGTTGTATTTCTGTGGAAAGATATGGACTTTCAGAACAGCTGTGTGCAATCTAAAGTGCTACAACCATGATGCAATCCTTCCCTTTCCTATCCTAATTCTTGTCACATAGTGAAAATCATTTTTTGCTAACATTATTTATGTTCATGGCTATACATTTTTTTCGATTCGCTGAACTCCAGTGCGAGTACAGTTATGTCACTTGTTGATATGATTTTTGCTATTATGTTTATTTATTGCGAAAATGGTAAAGACATTTTTTGATTTGTTCTGAAGTACAGTATATGTGCACTCTTGTCTTTTATATTGTATATACATTTTTTATTTTAATGATATGTTCTGAACTACAGTGCATGTGCACTTATGTTAGGTGTTAATATGTTTTCTACTGAACTTCAGTGCCTGTGCACTTTTCTCATTTTGCAATATGATTTGTACTCATTCTGTATATTCAATACTTCAGTGCGTATGCACTTATGTCATTTGTTACTAATTGTATATACATTTCGTCAATTGCTAATATGTTCTCAACTCCAGTGCGAGTACACTCATGTCACTTATCAACACGATTTTCTGCCAGTCTGTTTATTTGTTCTGAAAATGCTAAAGAATTTTTTCAGTGCATGTGCACTTTGTTTTCTGTCAAATAATTTGTATATACAGTTTTCTGATTTACTACTATGTTTTGTACTCACATCCTGTCTTTGTCTGATATATTTTGTACTCGGTGCGTGTGCACAACATTTAATTTATGAACTAAATTTGAATATTCTGTAAATTGTAAAAATTTCTTGCGATGGCAAGTCCAAATGACTCACCATCGCTGCCAAATTTTTGCCCCCCCAGTGGAGGGTTATGAAAGACGTATGTAACGTAGCAGCGATGGTGAGGCACGTTAAAATCTTTGACCAGAGAGCCTATAATCGTAGTCTGCGCTTGACCGCGCGAGTGTTACGAGCAGTACTCTGTCTGTAGTCGTTGCGAGCAGTAGCTCTGTTCAGTTGCGTCCAGCAGTTCGCTGGTGGTCGTCATGCAGAGCAGTCGATCAGTAGTAGCAGCCCAGTGCGGTTGTGTGATGTAGTCTGTCGGCAACACTGGTCAAGATGCTGAATGAGGTATATTGTTAATTAAGGTAATCATCAGATAATGTAAAGTTTACTTATTGTAATTAATTTCCAACAAGTGCCCCAATAATAATTTTGATTTCAAAACCAATTTTACAAAAAAAATTTATTTAATTGAACTAACGATTTCGTCCCACTTCCCTTAAAAAAAAGTTCAGTTAATTTTTAAAATAAAAAAAAAGAATATTATTATTTGCAATGCAGTTCTTCGAAGCCGTGCGCAAGAATAAGAGCAGAAATTTGACTAGCAGTTACAATGAGGTAAGACTTCAATTCTGATTGTTTTACACAGGGCCAAAGACCGATATTTCGGTTTAATTGAATTTCATTAGCACTGAATTGTTTTCCATTATTTTTGTGGGAGCTTACACCAGAGTCAGATTGCGAATTTCACATTTTTGTTGCCTTTGTCAGTACATTTCATTGCAGGGAGGTTATTCTTGGCTCCTATTCATTTATTATTTCTGTCTTTAAAATTTCAGTGGAGAGGTTACACTTAGCGCAATGTCCATTAGCATTCTTAAATAATATTGTCATTCATTTTTAAAATTCTTGTGGGGAGGTTACAGAAGGGTGGTCTGTTTTAACTGTTAAAAACCAGTCAACAGCGAACATCGCAAAAATATTTCTTTATTTAAGACAACCAGTTTCAACAGACTTTGCTGTCATCTTCAAGTCTTAAAAATCTTTTTGTTGTAAAACATGTTCATTTTATGTTGAACCTCAAGTACAAAAAGTGTCACGTGGATAAAAATCAGCACATTATAAAAGGTTTGTCGTCGCTAAAATATTAAAAACGTAAAGAATCTTGTGACATGGCCTTTTAAACAAGGGTATTTTAGCAATGACAAATCTTTTATACTGTGCTGGTTTTTATCTACTTGTCATCTTATGTGTAAGGTTTAGGTTTTACAACAAAAAGATTTTCAAGAGCTGGAGATGACAGCAAAGTCTGTTGAAACCGGTTGTTTTAAATAAAGAAATATTTCTGAGATCTTGGCTGTTGAATGGTTTTTAACAATAATAAGCTGGTGCAGGTGAAGAAAGCTATCAACAGTGCCAGAGATCGCAGATAAACAAATATGGAAAGTTTGCAGATGTCTGTGTATGAAACACAACAATGGACGAAAGCGAAACATGGAAAACCGGAGAAGAATAGAATGGAAGTATTAGAAACGTGGTTCTACTGATGAATTTCAAAAAGTTGTGGACCTATAAAATACGAAATGAAGAACTTCTAAGAATATTAGCTGATGAGAGAAGTATATGAAAGACTCTTACAAGGTAAAATAGGATGTCATACCTCGACTGAAATAACTATGACGTTTCAGCGAGTTGGGTGGTGGGATCCAGCCAGCACTAAATTTTAGTAGTGTCTTGAGTGCCATATGTTCGCGGCGTTGCACCTTTCGCAGGTGAATCCTAGCTGGATCAGTAGTTAAGCAACACTACAAATCAAAAAGTTTTCGGGTATAAACCTCCGTTAGCCCTATGAATTTAATTTCTTCTGCCTCTGGAGGTGCTATTAACGTGAAAAATGGCAAACACCATTGAAATCTAAATTGCGGATTCCCCTGTATCTAGCTGGGTAAGAACACTACTGGCCATTAAAATTGCTACACCACGACGATGACGTGCTAGCATCACGTTTTCGACTTTGATAAAGGTCGGATTATAGCCTATCGCGATTGCGGTTTATCGTATCGTGACATTGCTGCTCGCATTGGTCGAGATCCAATGACTGTTAGCAGAATATGGAATCGGTGGGTTCAGGGGGTAACGCGCAACGCTGTACTGGGTCCCAACGGCCTCGTATCACTAGCAGTTGAGATGACAAGCATCTTATCCGCATGGCTGTAACGGATCGTGCAGCCACGTCTCGATCCCTGAGTCAACAGATAGGGACGTTTGTAAGACAACAACCATCTGCACCAACAATTCGACGACGTTTGCAGCAGCATGGACAATCAGCTCGGAGACCGTGGCTGCGGTTACCCTTGACGCTGCATCACAGACGGGAGCGCCTGTGATGGTGTACTCAACGACGAACCTGGGTGCACGAATGGCAAAACGTCATTTTTTCGGATGAATCCAGGTTCTTTTTATAGCATCATGATGGTCGCATCCGTGTTTGGCGTCATCGCGGTGCACGCACATTGGAAACGTGTATTCGTCATCGCCATTCTGGCGTGTAACCCGGCGTGATGGTATGGGGTGCCATTGGTTACACGTCTCGGTCGCCTCTTGTTCGCATTGACGGCACTTTGAACAGGGACATTACATTTCAGATCTGTTACGACCCATGGCTTTACCCTTCATTCGACCCCTGCGAAAACCCTACATTTTAGCAGGATAATGCGCGACCGCATGTTGCAGGTCCTGTACGGGCCTTTCTGGATACAGAAAATGTTGGACTGCTGCCCTGGCCAGCAGATTCTCCAGATCTCTCACCAAATGGAAACGTCTGGTCAATGGTGGCCGAGCAACTGGCTCGTCACAATACGCCAGTCACTACTCTTGATGAACTGTGGTATCGTGTTGAAGCTGCATGGGCAGCTATACCTGTACACGCCATCCAAGCTCTGTTTGACTCAATGTGACTCAATGCCCAGGCGTATCAAGGCCGTTATTACGGTCAGAGGTGGTTGTGCTGGGTACTGATTTCTCAGGATCTATTCACCCAAATTGCGTGAAAATGTAATCACATGTCAGTTCTAGTATAATATATTTGTCCCATGAATAGCCGTTTATCATCTGCATTTCTTTGTGGTGTAACAATTTTAATGCCCAGTAGTGTAGTTCAGACGTTGAATGAAGACAATGGCATATGACCTCATACCTAGCCTCCAGGCTGATGAGTTTATAACCCTCTGACACTGCTCTCTGTCAGTCAGCAAGTTGTTTTAATGTTTTTATTCATTATTTATGTGTTATTGCCGCTATAGTAGGATATTTCGAATGGTATTCTGAGACAGTCGACGGTAATGGAAGAAGCATTAAAGACAAAGAATTAAATGTTGAAACAAGTTTGTAGATGATGCTGAATGCAGTAGTTACGTAGATATGCAAAGGGCAGCAAGAGAGTGGGACAGTTGAATCGCTGATAACTTATTAAAAAAATGTTACGTCACCCGCGTCCTCCACTTACATCTCGTGCCCATAAATGAGTCAGACTCGTTGGTGTTACTTATTTTTACAGCGACAGGTAAGCTGATTTTTGTCTCAGAGAAACAATTCACAATGATATTCCCTCATCTGTATAGTATTTCTTATGTACAGTTAGATTGTTGTCTCATTAGTGCTTTTTTTATTTAGAAGAAAAGATGAGGACACATCTCGAAATATTATGAAGTAGGTGTTACACGGTACGATTTAGTCCGGAAAGTGCAACTAAAAAGTTTATAACAACAATCACTTTCTATACTATATAGTTCTTAATAGTTTTGCATGATGACGATATTTTTCAAAGTAGTTAATCAGTCAGAAAAGTTATCTCCTGCCCGGTTTGCGTCCTTTCTTGCTAACAGATTTCGGCAGGGTTTTCTTCAATTTCAAAAATTAATTACATCTAACTTCCCGTTAATCACTGTGGGGAATTCGACCTCCATCGCCTAGGCCCGTCGTTCTTTCTCGCCAATACATTTTCCGCCTGGCTGGGACGTAACGAATCTGCGAAACCTGCTGCGGAGGACAGTTTAAAATAACGACCTGGATTAATAGAATGATAAAGGCCACAGGACGGTGTAGCCGCCGGCGCCGGAGGGAAGAATTGTAAAGGGTTTGAAAGGGTGTGGGAGGGGGTGGAGGGGGGGGGGGGGAGAGTGGCGACCCAGTCCTGTCCAGACGTGTGGGCCCTGTGGCGGCTGCCGCGGTGAATTTTTCCCTCCGATTTCTCAGTTAATTGAACGAACGTTTATCCGAGTTCCGGTTTGCTACGGTTGTCGTCGCAAAAAACTGCCTTCCTGCTCTTCTTTCGCTCCTGGCACCACCTTCTCTCTCTCTCTATCTCTATCTCTCTCCCTCTCTCTCTCAACTCTGCCACGCAGACACATACAAGTACTTTACAGGAGGAACAGCAAAGAGGGGAAAAAAAGTGCTCTCTTGTCGAATAGAGTGACGTTCGGTCGGTCCGCCGTGTTAGCCTGCCGCAAGAGCCGCACCATCGGAACATTCGAGAGGGAAGAGGCAGGGGAAAAAGGAGAACTCGTCCCGGGAGCAGAAAGGACGGCGGCAGGCGCGTCCTCCGTTGTCGGGTCGGAGGAAGAGGTTCGCTGGCGGCTCACGTCCAAACACGCGCAAGAATGGCTGCCCATCACACGGCACACGCTGGAGAATACGCGCGCGCTCAGTCATCCCTTGCAGATCCACAGGACAGTTCATCTCTCATTCTGCTCTACTGCACACGCAGTCCACTGCTGGCTTACCAATGCGATGGAATGGAATATGCAACACCAAGATTGTTTCTTTTCACACTGAGAGTCTGAATATCCACACTAGAGTACTAGTACTAAGTAATTAAATGTTTCTTTTTTTTTCTTTTCATACAGTTCATCTGGGCTGTAGACTGCGTCGTGTTCGAAAATAAAGTACTATATGCTTTAATCACTACTGTATATAATATATGCAAGTTGCTGCGACACACAACAGCTGCTACGATGCGTTGTTAGGTAGCCAGATCTGCAGGTGGTCTATAATGGACGTAACCGATCACTGAAAATAAATAACTGTTACTATAAGTTATCCGTGTTTAGCTGACTGCTACCTAATTAAAAAGACATTTCGCTTTTATTTACAAAGTGTCTTCCTTGGTTATTCTGTAAATTGGATACGTAAGTTTCTACATTTTTTGATTGTTTTAGGTTAAAAAGAGCGTTCTCTTTATAAAGTTGGTCTGCAAGCTACTTACGGTGTTTCTTTCCATAATTTGCTCCTTCCCTTCTTGCTAACAGTGGTTGGTGTCGACAGGCTTCATTTCCCATCTTCATTCTTCAGTATTTCCTGCGCTACACTATTTACAATTGACTTTGTTAAGTGTTTTTCATTCTGTACTGCCACAATGTTTATGCCCATTCGTTTGTTTTCGTTCACGTTGTAAGTATTTGTGGTGTCACCGCCAGACACCACACTTGCTAGGTGGTAGCCTTTAAATCGGCCCCGGTCCGTTAGTATACGTCGGACCCGCGTGCCGCCACTATCAGTGATTGCAGACCGAGTGCCGCCAGACGGCAGGTCTAGAGAGACTTCCTAGCACTCGCCCCAGTTGTACAGCCGACTTTGCTAGCGATGGTTCACTGACAAATTACGCTCTCATTTGCCGAGACGATAGTTAGCATAGCCTTCAGCTACGTCATTTGCTACGACCTAGCAAGGCGCCATTATCATTTGCTATTAACCTTGTGATGCATGAACCGTCAGACCGATGTTCACCAATTATGGATTAAAGTTAAGTATTCCACAGCTACGTCCTGTTTTTGCTAGTTCATTTCCGTGTCCTGTTCCAGACCTCACGCCAGCCTGCGTGAGGTTAAACGCGTGCCTTTCGGCTTCACCTCGTAGTGGCTTGGCTGTCTTGCCAAGTCACAACAGTGTTGCCAACCTATGAAACGATTTTGTGTGTGTGTGTGAAAGAGAGAGAGAGAGAGAGAGAGAGAGAAAGATAGACAGAGATTGAGAAAGGGGGGGGGGGAGTGAGTGACAGAGAGTTAGTGAAATTGTCTTATACGTAGGTACAGACGTAGGAGGAGTGGGGTCACTTGATTTTATTTAAGGGAGGGGGAGGGGGGGGGGGAGCGAGGAAAGACAGGGATGGACCTGCACAGTGAGTATAGGACAGAATCTGGGAGTAAATAGTACTGGTAAATTGAACCTGTGGTTGTATGTGTCCCTTAAATAGTCAATCAGTTTAAAGTGTTATGAGAAAACAACCACATAAAAAAAACATAACAGACAAGAAACAACTCATAAATGATCAGATCAACTTGGCAAAGCACACAGTTTTTAAACTGATTGATCACTTAATATAACATTAAAAGTACACGTATAACCACAGGCTCCATTTACCACTACCATTTACTCCCAGATTCCTTCCTATACTCACTGTGAAGGTCCATCCCTGTCTTTCCTCGCTCCCCCCCCCCCCCCCCCTAACAATGTAGCCACCCCACTCCTCTAACGTCTCTACCTTTATACAAGACAATTTCACTAACTCTCTCTCACTCACTCCCCCCTCCCTCTCTCTCTGTCTCTCTCTCTCTCTCTCTCTCTCTCTCTCTCTCTCTCTCTCTCTCTCACACACACACACACAAACACACACACACACACACACACACACACACACACACACACACACACACACAAAATTGTTTTCTACGTTGGCAACACTCACAGCGTGAACGAAAACAAACGAATGGGCATAAACATTGTGGCAGTGCAGAATGAAAAACACTTAACAAAGTCAATTGTAAACAGTGTAGCGCAGGAAATACTAACGAATGCCAAAAACTGCCAAGTGCAGATGTGAAATGAAGATTGTCGACACCAACCAATGTTAGCAAGAAGGGAAGGAGCAGAATATGTAAAGAAACACCGTAAACAGCTTGCACACGAACTTTGTAAAGAAAACGCGGTTTTTGACGTATAGCAATAAAAAAATCCTTACCAGGTAGGACTGACGGAGTACATCCCAAAAGTTCAAAGAAAGGTAGCACGTTTTGTATTATTGCGAAATATGGGAGAGAGTGTCACAGAAATGATACAGGATTTGGGCTGGAAATGATTACCATAAAGGCGTATTTCGTTGCGATGGAATCTTCTCAAGAAATTCCAATCATCAACTCTCTCCTCCGAATGCGAACGTATTTTGTTGACACCGACCTACATAGGGAGGAACGATCACCACGGTAAAGTAAGGGAAATCAGAGCTCGTATGGAAAGCGCGCTATACGAGATTGCGGTAATAGAGAATTGTGAAGGTGGTTTGATGAACCCTCTGCCAGACACTTAAATGTGATTTTCAGAGTATCCATGGAGATGTAGATGTAGATGAAAAACGTAGAAATGTATGTATCCAATCTACGGAATAGCCACGGAAGACGCTCTGTAAATAAAAGCGAAACGCGTCTGGTTTAATCCTCTTTTTAACTAGACAGCAGTCAGCTCAAGACGGATAACCTATAGTAACAGTTGTTAACAGCTGCTGCGGAAGATGGCCACACAAACAAACCAAAATAAATAATATTATGGTCCAGACTGTATTCGTTAGACAGTGTAATATCTTGATGATGGCCACTTATATATCATTTTATAGGGTGACGTAACTTCCCACGCTGAAAATTGTTAAGAAATTCACTCCAGCCGCGAAAGCCTACCAACTTAAACTATTTTCACACTATTTTTTTCTTTCAATTACTTTGATGTTCATAAGAACAAGCAGTAAAGGAAACAAAAGAAAAATTCGGAGTAGGTATTAAAATCCATGGAGAAGAAATAAAAACTTTGAGGTTCGCCGATGACATTGTAATTCTGTCAGAGACATCAAAGGACTTGGAAAAGTAGTTGAACGGAATGGATGGTGTCTTGAAGGGAGGATATAAGATGAACATCAACAAAAGCAAAACGTGGATAATGGCATGTAGTCGAATTAAGTCGGGTGATGTTGAGGGTATTAGATTAGGAAATGAGACACTTAAAGTAGTAAACGAGTTTTGCTATTTGGGGAGCAAAATAACTGATGATGGTCGAAGTAGAGAGGATATAAAATGTAGACTGGCAATGGCAAGGAAAGCGTTTCTGAATAAGAGAAATTTGTTAACATCGAGTATTGATTTAAGTGTCAGGAAGTCATTTCTGAAAGTATTTTTATGGAGTGTAGCCATGTATGGAAGTGAAACATGGACGGTAAATAGTTTGGACAAGAAGAGAATAGAAGCTTTCGAAATGTGGTGCTACAGAAGAATGCTGAAGATTAGATGGGTAGATCACATAACTAATGAGGAGGTACTGAATAGGATTGGGGAGAAGAGGAGTTTGTGGCACAACTTGACCAGAAGAAGGGATCGGTTGGTAGGACATGTTCTGATGCATCAAGGGATCACCAATTTAGTATTGGAGGGCAGCGTGGAGGGTAAAAATCGTAGGGGGAGACCAAGAGATGAATACACTAAGCAGATTCAGAAGGATGTAGGTTGCAGTAGGTACTGGGAGATAAAGAAGCTTGCACAGGATAGAGTAGCATGGAGAGCTGCATCAAACCAGTCTCAGGACTGAAGACCACAACAACAACAACAAGAACCTTATAGTGTATTGGAAGGTCTCCCATCCACCTTTTATTGTTTCTCGAGTACCAACCATATTGGGCGTCACTTTCTGAAACAGGGATCCCCACGCTTCAACTATATGATCAAAAGTATACGGACAGCTGTTCTTGGACTTTAATATTGGGTGTTTCCAACCTTCGCCTTTGTGCCGCCTTGAACTCTGCTGGGGACACTTTCAATGAGGGATCTCAATCTCTGCAGACGAATGACAACCATTCTTTTTCAAAAGCTGGAACCAGAGAAGACAGTGATATTAGACGTCGCGATCTGGAGAGATGTCGACGTCATAACTCATCCCAGAGCAGTTTCTTTGGCTTCAGGTTCGAGGTTCGAGCATGCCAGTCCATTTCAGGTATATTACCGTCCACAAATCATGGCATCATGGATGCTGCTTTATGACAGGGTGCGTTGAAGTACTTATACAGTCAACCTCTCTTTGCACAGCACTCAGTGCTGTGAAATCTGTTCGTATCCTCTCACATTCAGCGTCTTCTTAAGCACAATAAACAAATAGGGTAAACAGACCCTAACAATGAGAAAATCTCCTTAATGTAACAGCTTCTCCGTACTTCACTGTTGGCGCTATAAATAACGGCAGGTAACGTTCTCGAGGCATCCTTCAAACTCCAATCATTTCATCCGATTGCCACAATGTATACCGCGATTAATCACTCCAGATCACTTGTTTCCAGTCATTCATTGTCCAGTGGCGTCATTCTTTATATCACCTGAAGCGTCTCTGGGCACCAGTTACTGGAATGTGTGGCTTTTGAGGAGCTTCTCGACCCATTGTACCTCATTTTTTGACTCTACACGAACAGTCACAGAACCGGAGATTTTTTATAACGACGCTCCAAACTGCTCGACAGTCCCTCGGTAAATGAGATCTCCATGTTCTTGACTTAACTGTGTTTATTATTTCGCATTTACACTTCACAGTCACTTCTTTCAGAACTGATTTGGGCAGCTTTAGAAAGGTTCAAATATCTTGACTGCTTTGTTACTTACGCAACATCTTGTGACTAGTCAACGTTTGAAGTGGACTATACTGACTGAGCCTTTCTGATACCACTACTTCTCAAATGACAACACAATACTACTCACCCCCATTAACAGTGGTGGATATAAACATCTAGTGGCCAAACCCGAATTACGAAGTGGTGTCCGCTTATTTTTGACTAGTAAAAGTAGTTAGTAGTAGTGAGGAAGCTGCCATGAAGCAATGTATTAGCAGCCGCGGGCCGGTAGCCACAGTGTGACGATACGTAAGTCAAAATAAACGTGCGTGTAAGGGATTTTGAGACGAGGCTAGTCACTCTCAGCGGAAAAGTGCGCCGTGCAGCAGTAAGAACCATAGCAAGCAGGTCAATGTCACCATAGTAGGAGAAGTCTCTTGTTACGAGCAACGTGACTTGGCGACAGGTTTTAGTGAAACAAATGCACCTCAGAGCGATGTAAATATGGTTGAATTTTGAGGCAGGAGCACGTCTCATAGCCGGAGTCCAGCCGCACCATCACAACGCCAGGTGCGTGCTGGACAGTGAGACGACGGGCATCGTTAGAAACAGCCACGAGTTCGAGACTGGGCTACAACTGCCGCTGTCAGTATGAAGTTTCTCAAGGGAATTGCTGCCGCAGCACCGCCAACCTGCTGTTAGTCCCTGTGGCCGCCAGCGCTGAATTCCCTCTCTGGGACACAGTACTACAGCGCCAGCCTCTGATTGCCTCGTGGCAGAGAGCAGCGGATCGAACCCCGCGCACAGCAGTCTCCACACGCAGCCGCGGTGGCCGCAAGCAGAGCTAGGGCCGTCCGTGGCGCCGCCGCCACTGATGTCACAACTGCGGCCTACGGAGCCCACTGACTATCCACGGGCCTGATGTCACCATTGCAGGTTGCCTACGCAGCATCCTCTCGAACCAAAGTCGAAGCAGTCGCCCGCACGTCAGCGCCGGCCAGAGTCAACCGACTGAGACGTATTTTGTCTCGTTGGGTCACGACAGAGCTCATACCGACACTGAATACAAGCCGTCTTCAATGTCTGCAGTGTTTCCATAGGGCCTTCCAGTCTTGTCACCTCCACCACTCATCCATCCGAGTGCAACTGCACTCTTTAACAGGATGACTCAGCTAAATCTGGATATCCCAAATACACCCAGAACGAGTGATTTCCGTTACCTTATAGATGACAATTAGCTGAACTTCCGGCGGCCAGTGCGACCGAGCGGTTCTAGGCGCTTCAGTCTGGAACTGCGCGACCGCTACGATCGAAGGTTCGAATCCAGCCTCGGGCATGGATGTGTGTGATGTCCTTAGGTTAGTTAGGTTTAAGTAGTTCTAAGTTCTAGGGGACTGATGACCTCAGATGTTAAGTCCCATAGTGGTCACAGCCATTTGAACCATTTTTGATCTGAACTTCCTAGCTTACTCAAGTAACTTCTAACGTTTACAGCTAGCGAATTGTGGTGACGGTTTTGTTTCTTAATCAACTTACATTATTTCTTCAGTGCTATTGGAAAAGGTCTTCAGCGATATAATATATGAGCAATTTTTCCAAATAGTAGCAAGATAACAGCGCCGAAAATCGCTGTTCGGCTGTCAGGGAAAGAGGTCACATAAACGTGTGCCCCACTGTACCACACGTAAGGAAACAATTTAGTCAGGTACGGTTCTTCAGTCCACCAGTGCGCACAGCCAGTTTGTTGCTGGAGCTGCTCAGACTCTCACAATATGTGTGACAATCGGCAGGTGGATATGGTTAGCACATGGACCCAGTACCATTAAAGATGAGAAATATGATTCTAACACTACAACAACGTATACAGTGTGAACCAGTACTCCACTGACAAGATTTCAGAGGTTGTTGAGGAATATTACCTGTGAATTCAGGTAATCTATTGCGGCCTCTCTTTCTCGCGGCAGTGCACAACATGCCACTGTTAAGAGATAATGGCTCATCAGTGGACACACCATTTTATTGCATAATCTGCGTCACAAGCTTCACCAACAGTGATTTGGTCTCAGGAAAGAAGGCGCACTGAAAGTTTTCGTAACATCATTTCAAGGAAATAAATTCATTCATTCTGAGACATGACAATATATAGTAATGCTTAAATCTGAAATAATCTAAAAAGAAAAACAGAGAACAATTTTGTTTGTAATATCATTTCCAACTTTTTCTTTCGCTAAACTAATAAACCTACTTTCTGATGTACTGAATGTTGTCAAATTTAGATTGCCGTTCTAAAGTCTGAAAGCATATCACAGTGTTACACGAGACTAATTTCAGCAGACGTCAGGAGTTTGTTATTATGTTTATAAATAGTTACCCAATTGTTTAGTGACAGAAAACCTTGTAGACAGGGCAACTCTAGCTGTGACTAATCATCTTGGGGATTAAGAAGCCAATCAGCTGTATTTAATCATTTTATTATCAGATCACAACTGAACACCTCATCCTAGCTCTAATGGCTCAGTTACATGTCATCTGAGGATATGATATTCAGTGCCACAAAGCAGATTGCGATCTGATAGTAAAAAGGTTCAGTACAGCTGAAGCGGTTTCATAATCCCCAAGATGTTTAATGACAACCTCTCGCCAGAGATTGCTTTCCATCAGCCCTCGCAGTTCTTTATATATATATATATATATATATATATATATATATATATATATATATATATATATATATATATATATATATATATATATATTTCTCATTTCTTCTGACCTTCTCGACTTTTTGCAAGATGTTTGATTAACTATTTCGATGTTGTTTATTATCCATGTGTGTTACTACATATTGCCGAGTGTATACAAGCTACAACTTAACACTGTGTATGAATATATGTCACAAATCCGCTTCAAAGATCAGCTGACCACGTGCAGAAATTATAATTTTCTTCGACCTTTTTAAGTGTCCAATAAACATCAGGTGTAAATATCATTAATGAAATCAAATATAAGTTTATTTTCATTAGCGTCTGCTTCTTGATCTTTAGTTTTAAATTATATCTGACGACAATAATTTTTTTTATATTGCGCGTGAACCTGCTACAGATTAACAGAGGAGATAGAAAGGATTCTAAGAAAAATGGAGCGTTTCGTCGTGGGTTCCTTCAGGAAAAGCAAGAGCATGGTGATTATTTTCAGACTCGAGTAGTAGCCGTTACAAAAGAGCGATAGATTTACTGTTGAAATTTCGAGGGCTTACATTCCAAGAAGAGATAGACAACATATTAATTCCTCCCACATAAGCTTAGCCAACTGACAGTGACTGGAGATTCAGGAAATTCGTGCTCGCTCCGAGTATTCGCGACTGTGTCTTTTTTTCTTTCTAGCAGCTCGTCTTCCGTAAAAGCAATAGGAACAGATGATAATGTTGCTGGCGTATCCTCCGTCAATGCCGTAAAGGACATGTTATTTTAATGCAAATCTGCTCACTTCTTTCTACTACACCCACATTGATGATAATGTATTGTTCATAATGGGATTTATGTCTGCGACTATAATTTTCCCCCCTACTGTTCCTGCCAGCGCTTTTTCTTCCTGACACTTCTTTTCGTAGTCTATTCATCGAGTACGTTCTCTTGTTGATGCAGCCGGCTCGCTTTTACCAAATTCTTTTGCGATGGATTTACTGCGCCTTCTAACTTGTTGGATAATTCGATGGTTCAATCGAAATTTTCGCATCAGGGGGTTTCTTGCGCAGCGAGCTCGAGGCTATTAGGGCTCGTCCTGTGGGTTGTGTGGTGACCCTCCGCGAGGTGTCGCGAGTGGAGCGAACTACGACGACGCCGGGGCAGTCGGCTGTAGTGTGTCTAAGTAAGATGGCTACTACTCGGTTAGTAGTATAGTCCGGCTTGCCATTGCTTGAGGCAAGGGTGTCTCGAAGGGTTCTATTAGCATTCTGAAGAACAGACCAGGAGACTGTTTGCTATTTTGGAATACTATGGCGCGATCTCTTATGGTATCTGTAATGAACTAGTGACATTGTGGGCGACTACTGTGCGAGTCTTGTCAGTTATTCCTGTCGCCCCCTTGTTAATTCTAGCTTTTATAGAGCGCTAGGTTGTTTACCACTGTTTTCCTTCTACCGAGTCCCTCAGAAGGTGGTGAGACTTTTGATACCATTTATACTGTCCCTGTGCCTTGATTATTTCTGAAGGCCGAATTATGTCTATCACCATAACAACTTTCGAACAGTGCTGTGATCTCAGATTGGTCGTATTTTATTAACATTCTAATCAATGGTTATTGGACGTAACAAGTCTAAAACTGCCATCCCTTATGTTTTAATTACGTCGGTTGCTTGTGGTAACAAATCTATGTTTCAGATATTTCTACTCAAATGTACTTCTTTATTAACTCATTGTAAATGCCACCACATTGATGACTGATCTTTTGTTGAAGACCCAGGAAGCAGCCATTTGACAGAGGGACTTGTACGCATGTGCTTTATTATTTGGAGCCAGGCTCTTATGTTAAGTAATCTGGTTTTTAATTTATCGTATTGTAAGCTAGTGAGTGTTTTTCTTGGAACTACCACTGCTTCTAATGAGATGCATCAGCTCCTGTAGGTAGATACAATTTCAGAAAGCTGCGTACCTGAGATTTACGGTACTTGATATTTATGTATTTAGTATTTAAATTTTGCAGTGTTCACCAGCTGAAATTTTGTAATGTTATTGCTTCTTTTAAAAATCTTTTCACCCTTGAATTTTGGTATAACTCATTTTAGATATTTTAGTAATTAATACGGTAACTGAAAGTTAATTCTCCTGGAATTAAATGAAGTCAAAATTTGCGAAAGCGCATCTAAGTTTCGTAACTATGACTTTAAATTATATACTGTAGATGTTACCTAAGCTCTACGAAAGTCATGTCAGTTTAGAGACCTTCTCTTCCTGAGCTATAATGGTTCAAATGGCTCTGAGCACTATGGGACTCAACTGCTGTGGTCATAAGTCCCCTAGAACTTAGAACTACTTAAACCTAACTAACCTAAGGACAGCACACAACACCCAGCCATCACGAGGCAGAGAAAATCCCTGACCCCGTCGGGAATCGAACCCGGGAACCCGGGCGTGGGAAGGGAGAACGCTACCGCACGACCACGAGATGCCGGCAAGTCACTGACACTATTGACATTTATTAGTGTGTATGACTTCTAAAGAAGGCTATACTATTATAGCAGAAACCATGTTCAACGTCTAAAATAAACATAATTTAGCGCAACTGTGGGCTGTTTTTCATTCGGGACAATTTCTTAACGGTTGCTGTTGTCGCTGGCATGATGAAAATAATGAAACTTTGTATTAATTTCAGAGATATCAGAATTAACTTAATTCTTCAGGGAGAACTATAATAATTTCTTCTGCTGTTATCATACTTTTAAAAGAGACAAATTCAACGGCGTTTCACTCTTTGAATCAAATGGTTCAAATGGCCCTGAGCACTATGGGACTTAACTTCTGAGGTCATCAGTCGCCTAGAACTTAGAACTACTTAAACCTAACTAACCTACGGACATGACACACATCCATGCCCGAGGCAGGATTCGAACCTGCGACCGTAGCGGTCGCTCGGCTCCAGACTGTAGCGCATAGAACCGCACGGCCATTCGGGCCTACCCTCTTTGAATCAGATTACTAGTTTCGGAGGTATTTCAATAGTTGCAATTTGGGATTCATCTGGTCTGAAAGTGAAACCAATTGCTGTCTTATGCGAAAGTCCGTAATTTCGTATTCAGATATGGAAATATGTGACGAGGGATAAGGAGGAAACAATGTTGCGCCGCCGCGATACCTGCATAAGAGGGGCACAGAGGAAATGTAGCTTTCATTCTGTCTGTGGCGATCACGTGTGTGTGGAGGAGTGCTGGTTGGTTTGCAAACGGTGTCCAACAAGAATGACAATTCAGCGAATGTACAAAAAATGTAATTGGGAGGGCACTGGAATATTACGCCGTGGGTAGTGAGTACGTTTGCGACGAGCAGAGCAGACTGTGTGGATGTTCCGGCAGACGTCGCTCGTAGTCCATATTTAGGTCCAGAGAAACTGCGAATGTCTGTGGAACAAGTCAGCTCAGCATTGTTCGCATTTTGCACGCAAACAGCTTCCATCCATATCATGGTAATTTTACTAGCACATTAACCAGTGATATATCAGAAGACGCATGGGACTCTGTCGCTGCGTCCTAACGCGACGTCAAGAAAATAAGTCTCCTTCTTCAAACAAATCTGTTTAGCGATACACACGCAAATGGAAAGCTGAATATAAGAATTACGTATTATTCGGCCACTGAGAAGCCGCACTGGGTGAGATAGGCTGAAACCATAGGCTGCCTTTGTTGTGGGAATGTTGGAGACTCCGAGGTTGAGCCTTACTTCTTTGAAGAGATTTTCATTGATTACAGCTGCGGATAATTTCTTACCGAAAGGCTAGCAAACATCAGAAGGGAAGTACCACTGAAAGACGTAGGTGTATGTGCTACCAGCAGTATGAGGTTGGAAGAATTACGGGAACACGTTAATCAACGTCCAGTACGTAAAATCTGTTTCGGTACATGCGGTACCTGTGGTCTTGCTGCGCGGCATGAGATCTTCGCTATCAATCTATGAAACAAGTACTATCACACGCCATGTAATGGCTGTCTCATGCATTAAGTGTAAGTTGACTCCTCAGAAAGAAGTGAATACCGGTGTTCCAGTGTTTTCTACTGAGGTAAACAAAAGGCAGTCGAGATTCGTGGACGTTGTATACAACCAAGCGCGCGCATTTTTTTTTTTTTTTTGAGTCATCAATCTTTTGACTGGTTTGATGCGGCCCGTCACGAATTTCTCTCTTGTGCCAACCTCTTCATCTCAGAGTGCACTTGCAACCTATGAACTCAATTATTTGCTGGCTGTGTGCCATTATCTGTCTTCCACTGGAGTTGTTGCCTACTGCAGCTCCATCTAGTACCATGGAAGTCATTCCCTCGTGTCTTAAAATAAGTCCTATTATCCTGTCCCTTCTCCTTGTCAGTGTTTCCAAATATTCCCTTCTCTTCTGTTACAGTTTTCCTACAGCCCATGTCTCACTACCATGCAATGATGTACTCCAAACGTACTGTCTCAGGAACTTCTTCCTCAAATTAAGGCCTATGTTTGATACTAGTAGACTTCTCTTGGCCAGGAATGCATTTTTGCCATTACTAGTCTAATTTTGATGTCCTCATTGCTCCGTCCGTCATTGGTTATTTTACTACCTAGGTAGCAGAATCCCTTAACTTCACCTACTTCGTGACCATCAATCCTCGTTTTAATTTTCTCGCTGTTCTCATATCTGCTGCTTCTCGCTACTTTTTCTTCAATTTACTCTCAATCCATATTCTGCACTCATCAGATAGTTCATTCCACTCAGCAGATCATGTAATTCTTCTTCACTTTCACTCAGGATAGCAGTGTCATCAGCGAATCGTATCATTGATATCCTTTCACCTTGAATTTTAATTCCACTCCTTAACATTGCTTTTGTTTCCATCATTGCTTCCTCGATGTACAGATTGAACAGTAGGGGAGAATGACTACACCCCTGTCATACACCCTTTTAATCCGTGCACTTCGTCCACTCGTATTATTCCATCTTGCCTCTTGTACATATAGTGTATTGCCAATCTCTCCGTATAACTTGCTCCCATTTTTCTCAGAATTGCGAACATCTTGCACCATCTTACATTGTCGAACGCTTTTTCCAGATCGACAAAGCCTATGAGTGCGTTTTGATTGTTCTTTAGTCTTGCTTCCTCTATCAACCGCAACCTCAGAATTTCCTCTCTGCTGCCTTTACCTTTCCTAAAGTCCAACTGATCGTCGTCCAGCATATCCTCAATCTTCTTTTTCATTCTTCTGTGTATTATTCTTGTGAGCAACTTGGATGCATGAGCTGTTAAGCTGATTGAGTGATAATTGTCGCACTTGTCAGCTCTTACAGTCTTCGTAATTGTGTGACGATATTTTTCCATAAGTTAGATGGTATGTCGTCAGACTCATACATTCTGCACACCAACGTGAATACTCGTTTTGTTGCCAGTTGACCCTAGTGATTTTAGGAATTCTGATGAAAAGTTATGCATCCGTTCTGCCTTATTTGATCTTGAAACGTCCCCTTTGAACAATTTTACATGACTGTCCTTAACCTGACACACAATATTTTTTAGCGCAACGCAATCTGACTTTCAAAATTCCCTACAAAAGAATGGCCCTGATTAACATTAAACTATACCTTTCACAAATCACTTACCTCACAAAAATCTTCGCTGCTCAAGCTACTGCAATACAGCGAGTGCCACTACTGCCAGCTAAATAAAAGATTCAAACTATGGAAGGCACTAACTACTGATAGGGATAGTTAGCAAATGAAAGATATTAATAGAGAACAAACAATGTATTTACCTTGATATCATCATATATAAATATAGCAGTTCATGACAAATTTCAAAACTCCGCCATCTCTCTCCCCACATCCACCACTGCTGGCGGCTCACCTCCAACTGCGCAACGCTACGCGCTGTTCACAGCCAGCTGCCTAACACTACAATGGCGAGTATTACAACAATGCAAAGCAGCCACAGACTGCTACGTAACGTTGCCAATAAGAAAACATAAACAGCCTACTTACATAGAGAAAACATAAACAGCCTACTTACATAGAGAAAACATGAACAGCCTACTTACATAGCCCCCATGCTCCCCACAAAAAATTTTACAAATTTTTTTTTTTGGGCAGTGGCCAATAATGATTTGATAAAATTTTTCCTAATTACAATAACAAAGAAATCAAATGCACACACTTATTGATATTATGTTGGTCAAAAGCTCACATTTTCTCACAGTCTATAAAGACAGTCCTGATCATTCATCACAGTGAAACTGCCGTTTCTTTTCCCAAAGTCTGAGCAGTAAAAGACAATGCACACGGAAGTAGTGGATTTCCATGCAGTCTTGAAGAAGTAGTGTTGTCCTTCCAATGGAAAGACAGTGCTGACTCTCGACATGCAGACAAGTATTGGGTCACAACAGAGCAAACCCACTGCAGAGTCAGTCGAAGTTTTGATGAATATTGGTAGGTCATCACAGAGCAGACCCACTGTAGTCCTGGTAGAGATTACGATATTGGTGGGCCACCAGAGGCGCAGACCCACTGCAGTCCTTGTAGAAATAATGGTACTGATGGATCATCAAAGATGTAGACCCACTGTAGTCCTTGTAGAGATAATGGTATTGGTGGGCCACCAGAGGTGCAGACCCACTGTAGTCCTTGTAGAGATAATGGTATTGGTGGGCCACCAGAGGTGCAGACCCACTGTAGTCCTTGTAGAGATAATGGTATTGGTGGGCCACCAGAGGTGCAGACCCACTGTAGTCCTTGTAGAGATGACCAGCAGCCATCTGTTGCGATTGTGCAGGTACACATTCACCATCGAAGAGTCTTGCGGAGAATATAGCAAGTCCATAAACCACCACTTGTGCACTCACAAAGTTTTTGGAATTGTCCTTAGAACCAGCAATGTTGTTATCCAGTCCCTTGCTGAATTATTAACACACGTGCAAACACTAACAGTCCCTACTTCTTACATATTGTCCATATGCTACGACCAACAGAAACGTGTGCAGTGAAATGGAACTAACAAGTTAATAATATCATGAACTGGTGACAATTACAATTTTATAACATAAGAATACAATAACAAAGGTACAAAATACATCATTAAAAACATAACAATACAGATAACATTTGTAGTACAGGCTTTACAAAAGAATCGAACTAACATATACATCAGTGGAATTATGACATGAGTACATACATAAAAGATCACAATAACTTTTGAAACATCACCTTCACATGTGAGCAACAAACCAGAATAAATAATGTCTAAGCATATTTACAAGGTAAATAACATATTATTAATGCAAATTATATTTGAGGATAACAGTATTCCTCATCATAGTGAATGTAGCTTAATATTAAAAGAAAAAAAATTCTATGAAACTACACAGAGACAGGAAGAAAACAAATACACAAGGGTACACAAACATATAGTGGGATAACACAAAAGGGAAAGGACAGGGTTTGTTTTACTGCAGTATTTTGCATGGAGATCTCCCTTTGTTCATCATTATTCCCAAAAAGTCCTATCTAAGCCTGCTTTCTGTATTCTGTTCATATTTCTTTCAAAATAATTATTTCTGATTGTACAATACTCATTTGGGCCCAAAACGTTTTCATATAACTTTAAAAGCATTCCTTCCCTATTCTCCATAGTTAGGTTCTTATATAGTCTACCCCCTCTTAAGCTAACTTAAATCTACTGAGCTCAGATATTAAACTAAGGGACGAAGCAATGCCGCAGCACAAAACAATTAACACAAACATCAATGACAAAAAATTTAAATAGGCAAAGCAATTGCAATATTACAACTAATGTAAGGCACTGTGCAGCAACCAAAAAATAAATCTGGCTTAGCAGAGTAATACAAAGTCAAATTCAGTAACACTACACCTGGGAAACAGCAGTAACTTATACCTAAACATGACATAGCTCATGCAGAAAAAATATTACAGTAAAAACAACAATGCAGATAAGGGAAATGTATATTCACATCTTAATATCTATGTAATTAAAGTGGTGCACCACAACAACTTATTGTAAAAAGAAATATTACCATGTACTTGAAAAGAAAATTATTTATTACTGTTACTAGTTCCTTCTTATTGTTCTTTCCTCTCCAAGTGCTCCTTTTTTAAAGAATGTGGATCATAAAATAATTATTTAATAGATCTGTTGACAGAAAGTGTTCACATTAGCAAATGCATTTAATTTTATTTTATGAAACCAATGCTGCAACACAGCTGGAAAACAGATGTCAAATGAAATAAGCAATTACGCAAACCAAAGCATAAAAATATCATTCAATAGTCATGTGGCATTTCGTAAGTCAGTAGCTCTCAACTCTCGTAGATAGACACTTGTCATAATCCGGTGTGCAGATGTACGAATATTTCCCATCAATTCATAAGCATTTCAGTAATTAGCACAAAGTACGAGTAACCATATGTTTTCAGGTAATGAGCGTGTAATATTTGCGATGCTTTCTACAAAGGAACGTCAATAGCCAGGATAATGGCCTCCCTTTTTTTTTCTACCTGTGCCGCTGAAAGGCTAATGGCTTTTTTTTTCGGGCGGCTGTCGCCCAGGTGGGTGCCCGCGACGCATTACGTGCAGGTGGTCACTTAACTTTCTTACGGAAATATTTACGACACCAGTTTCCGCTACAGTGACAGTCTCACATAAAAATCAAGAATTAGCGTTGCAAATCTGTAGAAAGAAAATCCTATAAATATAAGTGTCCAAATAAAATATTTGTCAGCATTGTGATACAGTCACGCATTTACGCACATTTCATAACTCTTAAAGTACGAATCTTGGTTTCCAACAACCTTTTTCACAAACCAGAGTCCCTAAACACTACTCATTATTCCTTACCATATTCGTCGACACTTCTTCAATATTTCATCATAACAGCTACGTGGCTTAATCAAATAACTCATATAGCATCAGCCTATTAATCATAAACATACCTCAGCAGCATAATACACATCGTCGTCGTAAAAATAACATCATAACACCTCAGTCAAATCTCAAAATCGTCGTAGCTTCCTCCAATAATTAAAAAAATTCTCTGCTCATGTCAAAAGTGTCATCTGCCTCAAATGTACTTTAAAAATCTTGAATCCATTACCAAATATATCATTCAAAGCTCTCATAGTATCACAATGGTTCCAAAAAAATATGAAGAGTTCACACAGTACAGACAAAATACAATTTCGTAAGTGTGAAGTTACCCAACTGTGTAATTGCGTAAACATGTGTCACTGATGTAATAAAAAAAGTTTATCTCTCAGTTAAATGATCAGATAGCTGTGTAATTTGTGTTAGAGAAATATGGTACCGATGTGTAAAGTTGTATAAGCAAATACCATATTAGCTAGGGTTCCTTGTGGTTGCCACACACATGGTACACAAAGTAAGCGTGTACCCCCCTGAGGATTAATGTAATTATACCCTCAGGTGTTACAGATTACACCAATGGAATGAAATGTATCACGGAAAACTTTCTTTGTAATTCAAAAATCTTTAAAAATAAATGTTTTAAGTACAACATTAATCACTGAAATGCGTGTCCTGCAGCGCTAAATGTGCATCTTGTTGTAAGATAATCTCTGTGGAAGTGTCGTAGTTATCGTCCTCCAAAAGCTAAGTTCTGCAGAAGCCAATGTACTTACCTCATGATAAACAAAAGTGAAATGCTTTATGTATAGATATCTTAGTTATTACGCTTATTGCCATGATGAAGAAAGTACTGTGCTGTAACGTATTGTTGTGCTACGGAAAAGGCAATCTCATTGTAGCTATACCACAAAAGTTACTACTAAAACATGTTTTACTTTCCAGAATAATACAGAAAAACTGTGCAGATATAAAATAGAAACACTACAAAAGCAACATTGTAAATTGTCACTCATTAGAAGCGTCGTGATAAAACCGTGTAGTTGTCACTTAAACTAACCACTGTGTTGTCTGGTATCTCACAGAAAGTACATTAAACCCAGAATGTATTTTCAAGTAAACCAAAATGTTGCATTAAAATCTCATTAGCAGTACCAGATATAATGTTATTTTTCTCGGAGCCAGCCGGCGCACGTGTATGCCTGCGGTGCGAGTCATTGTCTGTCTCTTTGTTGCCGCGCGTCGTTACTGGGATTAGGAGGCCTAACTTCCACAAATTCGCCATGCCGAGAGGGCCCAGCTCTGTTTAAAGCTCGCCAGTTCTGATGGAATTCAGGTCTGTCGTTTTGTCGGTAGTTTACACAGTTTCTTTCGTGTCGGTCATGTGGTGGGGAATTCCTCCCTGAATCGTAACTGCGCGCTGAACTGTTGCGTCTGAAATTATTCTGTCTCCCTTGATAATAATAGTTCTGATTACCATATTGTCTGTTTCTATGGTTATCTCTGTCATATTCATTACTACGGAAATGCGATCTTTCTCTGTAACTATTACTCTGCCAATGGTTGTCATACGGGTGGTGTCTATTTTGGTCACGATTTGCGTTGTGAGAATAGACCAGTCGTGTCCGGTTATTGTTTCTGTCGTCACGGAATTGTGACGGATGTGACCTGTAATTGTTGTGTCCTTGTTTTCGCGTTCCGCGATTGTCAGTGTCACTTTCCAGTTCTTGTAACAGTCCTTGAAATGCTTCAATGTCGTCTTTGCAACGTCCTGCCAAAATAATATGTCGTAAATGTTCAGGTAATTTGATTAAGCAAATGCGGATGAGTTCTGAGGGGCTGTATGGGTTTGTCAGGTACTGATTCTTGTGCAACATGTCTTCAAAATATTTCACAAGACTGGAGAATTCAGATTGTTCGAAATGTTTCATCATTATGATGCCATGTTTTACGCGGTCTTGTGTGGCTTGAGACCAATATGCTGAGAGGAAGGCATGGTAAAATTCTCCTTCACTGTGGCAATCGTGAATGACCGATCGCATTCTTACAGCTGGTTCATTCTCTAAGTAGCCACACATAAATTCTAATCTGTGCTCCAATGACCAGTTGGGAGGAAAACAATGAGAGAATTGATGGAGCCGTGCTTGTGGATGAATGTCGTTGCTAGAATTCTTAAATGTTTTGAATTTACGTGTGGTAATGAACAGCTTATAGTCAAAGTCATCATGTCGGCGAGTCGCATATCGGTCATTGTTACGTCGTTTCGGCGGTTCCATTTCAAAATTCGGTGCACCTTGCCAATTTCTTTCATAACTTCCGAAGTGTCCTGTGTTATTATTTTGTGGTTGTTCCGTATTTCTAAGTCCCTCTTCCCGTATTGGAGCGCGAGTGGCCTCTGAAATACGTAATTCTTGTATTACCTGAGTCAGCTGATCTTGTACTTCCCGGATTTCTCTTTGGTGTTGCGTATTAATTTGATTCTGATTTTGTTTGAATTTCCTAATTTGTTCGCACTCTTCTGTGTCATTAAAGACTACCGGTTTTGTGTCGTTCAGATTATCATCTACCTTCGTAGATAAGTTAGTGAACTGATCCGAAAGTTCGGCTACTTTATCCGATAGTGAACACATTTCCTCAATGTGTTTTTCTGAACCAAGTTTCAGAGTGTCCATTTGTGTTGAAATCGAATCTACTGTGTCCTTTAAGTTTTCCTGAGTTTTTGCAAGTTGCGTAACCGAATCGGTAGATGCAACTGAGTCAAATTTAGCTTGCAAGGTCTCATGATTTTCATGAACAATAATTTGCAGTTCTTTTATGGCTGCTTCGTGATTCTGTAATGCCTTTTCATGCCGCGAAAAAATAGGTTGAAAATGCTCACAAATTTGAGTTTTTACGTCATTACAGACTTTTTGACATTTCGATTCAATGTTATGTAACTCAGTAGTTAAATCTTCACGCGTTTGTTCAAGAGTTTGTTCCAATGAGTCTAACTTTTGAAGCTGTTGCTGTGTTTGTCTCTGATTTTGTTCCAGTGTGTCTAACTGTTGCTGTGTTTGTCTCTGATTTTGTTCCATTGTGTCTAACTTTTGAAGATTTTGTCCCATTTGTTTCTGATTTTGTTCAAGTGTTGTGTCTAACTTTTGTAGCTTTTGTCCCATTTGTTGCATTAACTGTAATAACAATGCACTGGTGTCTGAAACGTGTTCCTCAGTGCTTTTCGGCAGTGAATTTGCACCGGCAACATTCACATTTTGACAAGCGGAAAACGTGTCTTGACTCATTTGGGAAAACGGTGAGGACGCAAAACCTGAATCTACAGTATTTGCAAAATTGTGTCCTGTCATTTCGGATTCCTGAGGCGAGCTATTGCCGACCGATCGATCGATAATGCTTCCCTCTTCACTAATTGTTTCACTGCCTACACCATTGTTTGCCGCCCGCTCCATTTCCCTATGCACAATTACCAAATTACTACTTTGAACATCAGTTAATTCATTACTCGGTGGCGCTAACACACTGCTTTCATTTTCACTGTCATTTCTCAGTTTACTTTGGAGCCTAGTATTACGTTTTTCACACGCCATTATTGTCACAGTATTTCACACGACAACACAGAAAAACACAATTTGAAGATCAAAAATAAGAGAACACATTAACATAGCACTGAACATAATATCTAGTTAATTGCAGCTGCGAAATACTTGGTGCAAATCTACATGCATACCACAACTGTTTTACTGTACAACAATGAAAGTCTGCAACTACAAAGGAGATTTTCTCTACAATTACGCGCTAGCAATAAACAAAATCTACACTAATTACACAAACTACAACAAAAAATCAGAAGATTCCAGTGAGGTATCCTCGGCTAAGGGTCGACATATGAAATGTCCCCTTTGAACAATTTTACATGACTGTCCTTAACCTGACACACAATATTTTTTAGCGCAACGCAATCTGACTTTCAAAACTCACTACAAAAGAATGGCCCTGATTAACATTAAACTATACCTTTCACAAATCACTTACCTCACAAAAATCTTCGCTGCTCAAGCTACTGCAATACATCGAGTGCCACTACTGCCAGCTAAATAAAAGATTCAAACTACGGAAGGCACTAACTACTGATAGGGATAGTTAGCAAATGAAAGATATTAATAGAGAACAAACAATGTATTTACCTTGATATCATCATATATAAATATAGCAGTTCATGACAAATTTCAAAACTCCGCCATCTCTCTCCCCACATCCACCACTGCTGGCGGCTCACCTCCAACTGCGCAACGCTACGCGCTGTTCACAGCCAGCTGCCTAACACTACAATGGCGAGTATTACAACAATGCAAAGCAGCCACAGACTGCTACGTAACGTTGCCAATAAGAAAACATAAACAGCCTACTTACATAGAGAAAACATAAACAGCCTACTTACAATCTTAAGTCCTCGAAAGCTCTTTGAAGTTCTGATTCTAATACTGGATCGCATATCCCTTCTAAATCGACTCCTGTTTCTTCTTCTATCACATCAGACAAATCTTGCCCATCATAGAGGCTTTCAATGTGTTCTTTCCACCTATTCGCTCTCACCTCTGCATTTAACAGTGGAATTCCCGTTGCACTCTTAATGTTACCATCCTTGCTTTTAATGCCACCAAAGGTTGTTTTCATTTTCCTGTATGCTGAGTCTGTCCTTCCTGCAATCATTCCTTTTTCGATTTTTTCACATTTTCATGCAGCCATTTCGTGTTAGCTTCCCTGCATTTCCTGTTTATTTCATTCTTCAGAGACTTTTATTCCTGAGTTTCGCGGAACATTTTTGCACTTCCTCCTTTCATCGATCAACTGAACTACTTCTTCTGTTACCCATGGTTTCTTTTCAGTTACCTTCCTTTTATCCACGTTGAGCCAGATCGCTGGTCGATCATCAGCGATCGGCTTGTTATCTTTGGCGCGTGCCCGGGCATGAGCATCTTTGCGTTTTCGGCTGGGGCGCGCGGGACGGCGAGAGGCAGTTGGTTTGGGACTGCCTGTGAGACTGTCGGAGTTGTGGCTCGGGCGTAAGCACGTGTCTGATGTCTGTTACACTGGGCCTGTTTGCTAATCATGAAACTCCTGCTGCGGTTACTGGTTGCCTGGAAGGCATTTCATATAAACTGTACCAAGCCTCGCAGTGAGAGGGGAGTCAGTGTTGGCCTAGATGTTTGTACCAACTGAGGTGCCTGTGTGAGAAGCACGGCGTGTCCCTGTTGGTTGCTTCGTCCTTCTGACAGCCACCGCAAGCGGTTGTTCGGCCGGAATGTCTACAGTTTGTGGTGAGCATAGTGTGAACAAGTTCTCGTAGGATGTGCTCCCAGCCTGACTCTTAGCATATGTTATTTGTGGATGCCGACCCCTTGTCTGTTACTGCTTCCGGGTTCCCTGTAACATTTCACAGCAAAACTGTGTTTTTGTGGCATTCTGTGTTTCTGGCTCAGCCTCTGCCTGGAAAGGGGAAAGATTTGGAATTCCTTAATGCTGTAATTTGAACACACACACACACACACACACACACACACACACACACACACACACACACACACACACACAGGCGCCTGTTTATTCGGGACACTGTAGTTCAAACAGGAGTGGCGTAATGTTAATGAGTATTTGTCAAATGAAGTGTATGTAATGTCTTGCTGTTTTCTGGGGCACGCAGCTGTGTTATTGAACTCATTTTGAAGTGTTACGTTGGCTGAACGACAGCTCCCCACTTCAGTGTACTCTTTTGAGTAGTATTGTATGGTTTTTTAGATATTTGTCAGTGGGGTGTATAGATTCAATTTTGTTTTTCTTTCTTTGAATTACGCTGAATTGTTTAGTTTATCTGGTTATTGGCTTAACTCGCGCTACGCGCATTAAATCAGCTGTTTTTGAAATTTTTTAATTCCTGTTTAATGCCAGACTCAAATGTAACTTCATTTATGTTATTTGAAATAAATGTGTTGGATTGATCTTCATGAATTGCGTGCAATCGAAGTAAGGGACCCAGTCCTTCATTAGTGCTGAACAGTGGCGTGTGGTTCAGATTGTGATCCCCGTGCTCGTACCAGTTCTGGTAGCAGAGCGTGGTTGCTATGTGGTTACTGCTATTGCATATGGTTCATGTTCTAATTAATGGATATTGTCTTTAGATTGTAAATTTGTTGTTCTGCTGTGTGCTGTTCGTGTACGTATTTTACAGAATTGTCATGTCGGCACGTGCGGTCATGGGGATTGGGTGCCTGAAGGACCAATAGGAGTTACGGATTCGAGGGCAGCCTGACGACGGTGGCGTGAGTGAGGTGTCTGCGCGGCTGCGAGACGCGGTGGCGCTCCCGGTCCAGGTGTCCACGGAGCGCGTCTTGTGCCGCCTCCCTGGGTCAGATTCAGTCACACTCAGATTTCTTAACGGGTTGTTCTCCCTCCGGCTCACAAGTATACCGTCTGCAGGTACAAATCACTCACTTCATTAACCGACGTAGTGATCTTGTTCAGGTGGCTGTCGGCCCGGGTTGCAAGGATAAGGCAAACGAGTTACGGGAGCGGGTTTTGAAATTGCAAGTTCAGTTGAGTGCTTTGGAATGGGAAAGCGCTGCCGTGGAGAGTGAACAGGGGAATGACGCTTCGTTGAATTTGCCAATGGAGTCCTCTGGCACCGGATCCCGAGATCAGACTAGTGGGGATAATTATTTTGCTAAACTTCCAAACCCTTGGTGTCCATATTTCGGGGGGCTGAGTCCTTGTCGATTGAATTCATGGAGCATTTAGTTCAGTTTTTGTGGTTGTTAAGTTGGAGAGGATTGCTGATGTGTTAAATGCGCCGACAAGGGTGGTGTCAGTTGCTCTATCCTTTGTCCAGTGGTTCATTGAATCAGTTAGTAGCATCCGTTCTTGACAGTGACGGTAGCTTGAGTGGGTTGCGAATAAAGATCATGCAGAAAGGCTAACCGCTTGGGACAAAAGGCACCTAGTGAATAAATATGTATTCAGAGTACAGAGGAAGCAGGAGTCCCTGAGTGACTACATAACCGATGAAGTCGTTTCATGTATAGTGCGGGGGGTGAAACCGGAAGATCGGATTCGTGTATTGTTCGGTGGAAGGCCGACTTCTTACGCAGGCTTGGAACGGCTAGTTCATGAAATTGACGGGGTTTCGCGAGCAGATGACATGCAGGAGTGCGAAGGAATTGCCGGTAGCAGTGGGTATAAGGAAAAGGGAAGGAATTACCAGCCTGCAAGTAGCGTTCCCGCTAAGGTCGTTTGCTACCGTTGTAACCAACCGGGACATTTCGCACGTGAGTGCAAGGTCAAGGGGGAGCAATGTCGAACATCTGACGCCAGCTGGCACGCAGGTGAGGTCGCAGCGGTCCCATGCCTAGGCCCTGCAATAGAGTCCGGGCGGTGTCGAACGCTAGATTACCGTTCGCTTGGAAAATGAGCGGGTGTGTGCTCTGACTCTGGCAGTAATATATTTTCTCGACTATCGGTGGTATCAAAGCTATAAGTCCATTTCTAAGTTCAAGGTGCTGCGGAGTGTTTCGGTAATCTGTCGGGGTGTAAGTGGCCAGCGTTTAGATGTGGTTGGCGAAATGAAGGTGGGGTGCAGAGTTGGCGATTTTTCTTGGCCTGTTAAGGTATGTGTAGTGAGGAATTTGGGAATGGATATCCTATTGGCGTGTAGCTTTATAGAGCTTACTGGGCTTGTATTGGATTACGTGGGAGGCGTGTTCTATTTTCGATTTTCTCCAGTTACTAAATTTCAGTTTTGTAACCATTATACGAGGGCTTTTTGGGTGTGTAATGCTAGTAGTAATGCATCTGGTTGTAACTTGAGTCATCTTACCGAGCAGCAAACCTCGCAGTTGTTGCAAGTCTTGGAGAAGTTTCCTCGTGTGTTAACGGACGAGCTCGGGGTCACCAATAAAATTCAGTACTGTATCCGTGTCACCGATAATCAACCGGTGAGGCAAGCACCGTATGAGTTGTCGCCTCCTAAGATGGTGTTGAGGCAGATAGTTGACGACATGCAGACAGTTGACGACACGCTTCCCCAATATTCTTGGTTCCTAAAAGTAATGGAGGTGGCTACAGGCCGGTGGTTGACTATCGGGCCTTAAATAAAAAGGTGGTCTTGGAATCGGTCCCACTTCCTGATATGTACAACTCCTTTATACGTTTTTCGGAAGCGCGTTACTTCTCTGTATTGGATCTCAATCAAGCCTACCACCAGATTCCGCTGGCCGAGGAGTCTAAGCCCCTTACTGCATTCACGACAGATTGGAATCTCTCGAATTTAACCGCGTGCCCTTTGGTTTAGCGACCGGAGCCGCGGTTCTCTCTAGGCTCCTGGACTCTGTTTTGGGGGGACATAAAGTTGACTTGGTCATCTATAGTAAGACCTTCGAAGAGCATTTAGGACATGTTGATAAACTGCTAGCTCGTTTGGAACAGGCAGGGTTAACTGTTAAACCTTCTAAGGTCGAGTTTGCCCTTCAGGAAATCTCCTTTCTGGGCCATGTGGTGTCCTGCAGTGGCATCAAGGTTGATCACTCAAGGACCCATGCCATCCGTGATTTTCGACAACCTAAGACTAAAAACGGGGTGGCTAGGTTCGTGGGTATGGTAAATTTTTTTTTAGGAAATTCATTCCCCGTTTTGCGGAAGTGACGGCTCCGTGTAACTTTCTGAGAAAGAAAGGGGTGCCCTTTAATTGGACTGAAAGCCAGAAAGGCGCCTTCGATGCTCTTAAAACTGCATTGAGTAATGCCCCGATTCTGGCCGTTCCGAATTTTGATTTGCCCTTCATTCTTCAAACTGATGCTTCGGGCTCCGGTATTGCGGCCGTGTTGCTTCAGCAACAGGACGGAGAGCGCCGACCGATCGGTTATGCCTCACGTGCCCTTACTGCCACTGAGATGAAGTATTCCACCTATGGGTTGGAGGCGTTAGCGGTGCTCTTCGCCACCGAGCGATTCAAGTTCTATCTCGAGCATCGCGAGTTTCTTTTAGAGTCCGATAATCAGGCTCCCACTTGGGTTTTGGCGCGACCGCGGAAAACGGGTCGAATTGCCCGTTGAGCTGTGCGTTTGTCGGCATTTAAGTTCGTAGTTCGGCGTGGCAAGGGGACCAAAAATGTGCTGGCCGACACCCTGAGCCGCATGTTTGAGGAATCCGATGAAGAGGCTAGCGAGGATCAACTGCATTTCCAACTGGGCACGCGAGGTCTGTTAGCTGCTGTATTAGGGGAAGTGCCGGAGTTGTTTAAGAACCTGGAAGAGGAGCAGCATCAGGACACGGAGTTGGCCAGGATCAGGGATCGGCTGGAAGCCGGAGGTACTATCTCGGGTTACGAGCTTAGGAGAGGAATTTTGTTTTTGTACTCGCTATGATCAGAGGTTTAAGATTTGTTTGCCCAAATCCTTGATCCCGGCAGTCTTTAGGTATTATCACCGTTCGGTTCTTGGACATCTGGGGGTCTTTAAATCTATTTGTAAGATTAGAGAATCCTTGACGTGGCCAAACCTATATCAGGATGTTAGGAAAATGGTGAGCCTGCAGGGAATGCAGTATGGCTGAACCCAGTTCTAACGCGCGTCGGGGGTTGCTTCAGTCTTCACGTGCTGAGCGTTCTATGGAGCGCCTCTTTATTGATTATGTGGGCCAACTGCCCCGTACCCAGGCTAGGTACAAACATATTTTGGTGGCAGTTGATGCTTTCACTCGATTTGTTTGGATTTTTCCGAGCACCGGGAGTCACGGCCAAGAATACTATTGCTCATCTCGAGAGGATTTTCTCCTTGTTTGGTCCGCCCAAGGTTTTGGTTAGCGATAATGCACCTGGCTTTGCCTCAGAAGAGTTTCGAAGGTTTTGTTCTCATCAAGTCGTGACTCATGTCACGACGAAACCCTATTATCTGCAGCCTTCGTTCGCTGAGCGTTTTAAGCGAAACCTTAAATCAGCCTTGATAGTTTATCACGAGAAGAGCCGGACCAAATGGGATAGATCCCTCCTGTGGCTCAATTTGGCCTTCAATACCGCACGCCATGAGTCGCATCAAACCACCCCGGCCGCTATACTGTTGGCCTATTCTGTAAATTCTCCGCTTGATAACTTGTGGTCGATCTCGGACCTGTTGCCAGAGGAGATATCAACAGAAACTATCCACGAGAATTGGCAGAGAGCAAGGGCAATATAGATCTCATCCACAAGAGGGACGCGGAACGATACAAGAAGGGGCGTCGTCCTGCTAACGTCAGAGGAGGCGACCCGGTTTTTGTTAGGCATGTGCCAGCACTGGGGAAAGGACATAAAGCGTCATCTAAATTTGAGCCTCGCTTTGAGGGCCCCTATCACACGTTCTTCCTTCGAACTTCTGTGATGGCCCTTTTTAGAGAAGTCCATTCCTCTTCAACTCTACTGCCTATTGAGCGATTCCTTATTGCTGTATCTATAGCCTTACAGAACTTCAAGCACATCTCGTCATTCCTTAGTACTTCCTTATCCCACTTCTTTGCATATTGATTCTTCCTGATTAATGTCAAACTTCTGCCTACTCTTCATCGATACTGTGTTGGTATGAGTCTACGTATGCTCCTGGGTACGCCTTACAATCCAGTATCTGATTTCAGAATCTGTCTGAGCATGATGTAACCTAACTGAAATCTTCCCGTATCACTCGGGCTTTTCCAAGTATACTTCCTTCTCTTGTGATCCTTATCAGAGCATTGGCTATTGCAAGCTGAAATTTATTACAGAAATCAATTTGTTTCTCCTCTGTCATTCCTTTTCCCAAGCCCATATTCTCCCGTAACCTTTTCTTCTACTCCTTCCCCTACGTCTACATTCCAGTCCCCCATGACTACTAGATTTTCATCTCTTTACTTACTGTTACCCTTTCAGTATCATACTTTCGATAGAGAAGTACCTGCCCAAAAAATAAAACATTACGAATGATCACACACTAGCCCAAATCGAACAAACAGCCACTGATAAAATAATGTTCTTTACAAACTAAATAACATGCGACGTTTCTCTTATTATTAATGCTACGGGGATTACGGCATAATGTCCAAATCCCGTCGGCAGAACACAATAATTCGTACGTGGTAAAATGCAGAACAACAAAACGTGCAAATGTAGGTAAACACTTATATACTACATAAAGAAACATTAGCAGTTAAAAGAAAATGTAGAGAAACAAAAGCTGTTTGATTTTTATCCCATTAGCATTAGTAACTATTGTTTGGAAAAATGACTGTATCGGAAATTAAGCGTTCCAAAGTTATTATGGTTATAAAAAGTGAAACGTCCCCTTAGAAAATTATGTATTACTGTGCTGGTAAACCTCTTAAGTTATGTGTTTTTCAAACAGCTGAGCAAAACTGAACGTATTCAGTTTTCCCTTTACTTACTCTGGTCTTCACTAAACTGACACAATATTTTTAGCGCGACGCAATCTGACTTTCAATAATCCCTACAAAAGAATGGCCCTGACTAACAATAACCTATACCTTTCATGAATCATCTCACAAAAATCTTCGTTACTCGAACTATTGCAATACAGCGAGCGCCAATACTGCCAGCTAAATAAAAGATTCTAACTGCTGATGGCACTAACGACTGATTCGCATAGTTAGCAAATGAAAGATTTTGATAGAGAACAATGTATATACCTTAATAGTGTTCAAAAGTCATCATATATATATCTATCAATTCATGACATCCATCATTACAAATTTCCATTTTCTGGCGGACACAAGTCCAGATTGTCCGTTCTCAGAACTCTGGCATCTCTCTCTCCACATCCACCACTGCTGGCGGCTCGTCTCCAACTGCACAATGCTACGCGCTGTTCATATCCAACTGCCCAACACTACACCAGCGAATATTCCAACAATGCCAACAATCCACAGACTGCACACAGCACAGTCAGTGAATTTCATACAGAGCGCTACGTCGCGTTACCAACATAAGAACCTAAACAGCCTACTTTCAAAAGATATAATTAAATAAATTAAGAAAAGTTTTAACTACTATTCTGAAAATTATTGAAAATAAAGCTGAATAGCTTTAGAAAACGACCGTTTACAATTACGTAAAATATATGAGTAAGAAAAGTTACTTTTGTTTCTATGTAGAGTTGGGCAGTACTGATTAGGAGGATGTAGATTGCGGGGGTCTCTTAGGCAACGTTCCTTCAAAATAGTTTCCGTTTAGCTGATGCTGCCGGCGAGACATCAACATTCGCGTCGTTAATCCATGATGATTGAGCATATAATCAAATATTGATGCCGTCTTGCTGATCTCCTTGATAGTGAGCGCCAGTTGTGAATTCTCTGCGTATGTGCATAAAATGGAAAAAATAGAACAAGTTTCTTTCCATTGTGTGGCGTAACCTGACGTCATAGTGTTTATTAGCCACTTTGGCACAGTTTTGAGATCTATAGTTTACGATAACGGCGGTGCACTTTTCACAGTATATCAATCCGCACTGCTGCACATGCCAGTGTCTCTCCATCTGTCATCCTCAGCTTGTGGACACGCTACAAGGAGACAAGGTCGCCGATACATTACAACCCCAGGTGCGAACCGATATCCTCCCATCACTGTGTTGCGCCGTCGCACGGATATCGCCAGAGAACTGCAAGACGATCTCAGAAAGGCCACTGGGACCGCTGTGTCCGGTCAGACTGTTATGAATAGGTTACGAGAAAGGACGATACGACCCAGACAGCCTGTCCAAGTACGCCACTTCAGGCAACATCTTGCAGCTCGCCTTCGGTTCTGCCGTTCCCATGTCAACTGGCAACTATGCCACTGGTGAAACGTGTTATTCACAGAAGAGTCCGGATATTTTCTGACTCCAAGTGACGGCCATATTCGTGGCGGTACTTCTACATCTACATCCACATGTACGTAGGTACTCCGCAAGCCTCTTTACCGTGCATGGCGACGAATACCATGTACCACTGATAGCCCAGCTCCACTTGCAAATAGAGGGAGGGAAGAACGGCTATCAATATGCCTCCATATGAGTCCTAATTTCTCGTATCTTATCTTCGTGGCCCTTACGGGAAATGTATGTTGGTGGGAGTAGAATCGTTCGGCAGCCAGCCTCAAATGCCGGTTCTCTAAATTTTCTCAATATTGTTTCTCGAAAAGAACGTCGCCTTCCAGCCAGCGATTTCCATTTGAGGTCCCGAAGCATCTCTGTAACACTTACGTGTTGTTCGAAGCTACCGGTAATAAATCTCCCTGATGTGTTCCAAGAATTCGAGAAATTTGTAAGGTTTTGGGAGATAGTAGGGAGGCATCTATGTTCACATGAATACGGATCTTGCCATTGTCCATGGTCACCTTAACGCCACGCAGTAAATCAACTAGATCCTGTTGGAACAGCGTTTGGATGCTGTGTACGGTGGTGGCCTTGAATTCCTTCTAACGTCAGGGCCCATATGGTGGCTATGTCTTGCGAAGACTTGACACTGAAGTAAAGGAATAGCCGACGGTGTGTCTCAACCTAAACTCCATCGTGCGTAAATGCGACATACTTGACAGACGTATTCCTGGTCGTTCTGTTCCAACACACTCTCCGAGGACTCTCATCGGCACCCGTTAAAGAATGGAAGCGGATGCCACGTGGTGACCTCCACAGACTTATACGCAGCAACCCACGCAGGTGTCAGGCAGTGATAAACGCTCGCGGAGGACATACACGGTACTGAAACTCTCGAAGTCCAACGAAAAACCCCCAAGATGACGAGATGAATGATCTTTTCGACTTTATTTTCGACAACTATCGGAAATCTCAATTTTTTTGCATAAACGATCGACGATGTTATGATATCTTGTAGTGTACTTAATTTGTAAAAGATAAACGTATCGCCGCGCGGGATTAGCCGAGCGGTCAGGGCGCAACAGTAATGGACTGTGCGGCTGGTCCCGGCGGAGGTTAAAGTCCTCCCTTGGGCATGGGTTTGTGTGTTTGTCCTTAGGATAATTTAGGTTAAGTAGTGTGTAAGCTTAGGGACTGATGACCTTAGCAGTTAAGTCCCATAAGGTTTCACATACATTTGAACATTTGATAAATGTATCATTTGCTAATATACCAGCCCACTCCTCAATTATTGCTCAATGGAGTGTGGCAGACGCATAAAGTAATGTTCCCGTAATTTTTCTGAGCAGTATGATTGTTGCTGCATAATCTATGATATGAAAGGGATCTCTGGAGTCTGTCCGTAAGTCCTGACACCAGTGACTGTTAATGTTTGTTGCATTGGACGGATGGTATTTCGAACACTAGATGACATAAAGGGAATTTTAAGGAACTGTTTACGACCACATTGACTACTGATTTCCTTTCAGTTGCGTTCCTGATGTAGTTCTGCAGTGTAACTTCATATTAAACTCAAAACACAAAGAGATCATTTAACAGTCTTTATACACAGTTTTCTACTTTACAAATTGTTTCAATGGTTGACGTCCGCCTTTCTTTCAAGGCTAGAGCAGAACCCATAGCAGGATTATTACCATAATCAACTGGTAACTCGTCCTTAGATACCATGTTCTTACCCTGCAGTTAATGTGACAGTTCAGCCACTTGTAGCCAAATGTGATTACTGACAATTTTAAATTGAACTTTCCTCCACTATTGTGCTTTTGTAAGTAAACTCTTATCTGCGTCAGATTAGAGCGTCCAGCAAGCCTGAAACGACAAAACTGTAGAACTACACGAATTTCCACATCTAACAGCAGTCAAGTAAAATGTCATTGGTTGCCTATTTTTGGTTACAAGTCTGAAACTATCAATTTTTAGTAAATAACCTTCGCATTCGTAATGAAAGTACGTAAAATTTCTTAGAAGTTTCACTATTTAGCTTTTCTTCACCCACGGACCGTTGGGGCTCAACCGCTAGTTGAAAATTAGGGTGTTTCGGCTGTAACCGCAAGAAACTTCTTTTCCACTCCAAAACTTAATTTATTTTTCAAAGCTGTCATTGTATTCCCTCCCAGTTCTTTACGCATTAATCACTTAGATCTTGTATGTATATGTACAGCTCATGTTTTTATAAATTACATAATGTTAAAGTTATCTAAGTAAATCAGAAATCGTTCAAATTCAGTTACGAAAAAGCTGGGGTTCCAACGAAAAATCTTCAAAATTTATTATTGTGTTACATTATAATATTTTTCTTTTGGAAAATGAAATAGGTGGTGAGAAAACAACTTGTGATCATATGTCAAGGAGAGATGAATGATTACGAAATAGACTGTGAGATTAGAGATACAATGTGTCCCAGTTCCGTTAGAACTACCGAGTGCTTGTGTGAAATTCCAGACTACTTGTGTGAAATTCCACAATTGTAATGCTCCCTTGCGCTGAGCTGCAGCGTTATGAGCCTTGAAATTTCAACAACAGCCATATTGGTGGTCAAAATGCTAGCCAGGAACCACACTGCAGGCGTCCTGGCTACAAACATAACAGTGGGTGTCTGACTCATGTCAGAAAATGCCAATAGAGCCGCGAGACTACATAATCATCGTTTGTGGACGAGAGTTCATTGAATTCGACCCAAATACTGAGAGGCAGGTTCCTGGCCGCTCTGCCATGACAACGTCTCAGCCCTCAAATGAAGATCAGGCGTGAGTTTTTGGCCAGCAAAAGGACCACATCCTGGACCGCCAGCCGCATTCGCCGAATTGGCCCCAGCCGACTTTTGGTTGTTCCCCAAATTGATGTTGGCAATAAAGACATCATTACGACCCAATTATGACATCCAAGTACTGAATGCACTTCAAAAAAAGGACTACATTTGTGAGGTGGCAGAATAAATGGTCAGATTCGCACCTTACGTGAGAGCTTTATACATCGCAACAGGAAGGTGAATGACACCTAACTTAATTTGTGGGCAATGAGGAAAGTAATGAGAAAATTTGCCTGTCAGTATGTAATGCAAAAAGGAGTGACACTCAATCGACAGTAATTAACACATTGTTCCTATAATGCATGTTTGAGCAGAAGGTGAAACCAGCAGCGAGAGGCGTTCTAGTTTCGAATTCAGAGGGACAAGGACAGAGACAAGACCGTGCTACAGAGGGTACCAGGGAAACCATTTAAAGGGGTGTCCCAGGCGGAAAGTCAACGACCGACCAGGTGCCTCAAATGGGGAGAGCGATTATAACGGCCCATCTGAGGGAAGACAGGAAAGAAAGCTTTCAGAAAACTGCGTTTCGTAATTCCAAATGGATACGAAACAAAACCAGTGACGCATTTTCGATCATATATCCAGCGAGTAGTACACACGTGAGAGTGTCAGTGTACGCAGTTAGGCGTCTGGAACAGGCACAAAACGTCCGATTGGCGGAAACGCGCTAGGAAGGAGAAATGAGCCAAAGTTTAGACGCAATTTAGTGGTAGGGACCTTTGCAATTGGTAGAGTGTTTCCACAAAATAGGAGGGACGCTCCTATTGGTCGAAAATTGCCATGACGTGAAGAACGAAGAACCTAGGTGGGGATATAGTTCAGCTATGAGTAAGACAAGACTGAAATTTTCGAGGACTCTTCTCTGAACTGGCGCCAAGTGCAGAATGGAGCGCATAACGCTCTGTACGAAGCAAAGGAGTAATTTGTGTGAACACTGCGTTCACAGCGACTGATTTCCAGCTAGAAATTAGCTGTAGCATCATTTAGCTCCAACCGTGGAGAAACGAACTAGCCAATTAGTTAATTGTTCTTGTCAGAACTGAGAGGGCATTATAATATGCACGCTGCTCCAACCATGCGCGTGTTTATCGGCGCGTTCTAAGACTAGGGATCAGTACATATTCTCTCGCATAACGAGAAACAGAGGGAAAGTTTCTGCTGGAAAATTCAGCAGAGTTGTAATTAGTTTTATAGGAATTTCAGCGGAAGAGAGCGGCCTAGCAGACTGCTGCTCATCGCAGCTTAAGGTAAATACCGCGTGCAGAGGCATAACCTTGCTGGTTCACCAGCTTGCGTTCACTGTAAACTCGACCTTAGGTAATCTTTTGATCAATTTGTCACATAACTAACCATCCACCACAGACTTGTGATCTTAAAAATAGTACCGAATTTTGAACCGGAATCGGACGATTTTCGTAATAATGACCAACATCATAACGTAAGTGCAGGAACAATTTTGTAAAGAAACTAGTGGTTAAACTTCAATATTGTCGTGTTTAGGATAAGTTAACCTTCTGAGAACTAATATTGAATATTGTTGTGTTTAGGATTATTTCACTTTTAGATGTTGACGAGATGCGTTATCGTGACAACTGTTTTTTGTTGTCGCGTTGAAAACTGTAGAAGCGTCTATTTTTGTGCTAATATTGCGACATTAAACATTTCTTTTGAAGTTACACTGTTGCCTACAATCCTAGAATAAGTAAACGACAGAAAATATCGCACCTTACACATTGAATGTTTCAAAACAATTGTAAAACGATCCCACTGGTACTGTTTCAGGGAGAGACTATTGGAACGAAAACTGTGATGTGAACATATTCCAAGACTTCTATTTTTTATAGCCACTGTCCTGACGGAACTGGGACACATTGTGTGTCTTTCGAATTGTATATAGGTCTTTCTTCAATCTGTTCTCGGTCTCTTCTTTACCTATATCAATGATGTCTTCCGTGAGCTCGACGTTTTCACACATTCTTCACACGATGTGTGTTGCGGGGCAATGAAAACCTGCCTTCTTGCATCCACAATTATGTGGGCAGTCTTTTTTACATTAATAAGAAACGACCGGAGGATCGAGTCCGGTGCAGGTTTCAAATTGGTTGTCACTCGCATGAGACTATTCCTTGTTTTCTCCACCACTCTTTCCGTCCTCATAGTTGATCATTGAGGGTGGTCGGAGTGGATAACCACTGCTGCACCTGAAAGTAATCTCTCAGTGAATGTTGCAGTACAGCAGCTTCGGTGGGGTTTATTAAGGCAATACTGATCTAACTTCTGTACGACGAAGATACGTGCTGCTTTTATCTCAAATCATTCACGATAGTCACATGTCCCTTCCCATACGCACCAATAAGACAAGCGTTTCTTCCTTCGACGATCTAGGGTACCAAAGTTAAAGATTTATTTACGGTGTGTTTCACGTATGGTAGCGAAAACTGACACGTGTGGAAGTGTTAGACTGAAAATGAGGGGAAGGAAGCCAAGTGATGAATCGCTTACCAGACCTGGGAGAGAATGATCAAATGAAAAGTCTATTAGACGGCACCATATTTGCACAGAGCTGAGATACAATGTTAATTTGGAAATGCTGTTCTGTCTTTTAGCACTGGAGCTGGCATACAGGTGAAGCCTACATTCTGTGGTACTTAAATCAAGCAGAAATTCACCAAATTACAGCCTTTATTAATAAAGTAGTTTTGAAGTGGAAAAATTGCGTTTCTTCGAAGACAGCCTAAATACGCCAGTCTTCAACTAGCACCTGAAACACAGTGGTTTGTAGGAGGAAAAAATCTTAACACTGAAGTTTGTAGGAAATATTATGTACTTTTATTTTGAATCGGGAGACTGACTACGAAAACTAGATAGTTCCGGAGTTAAGAAAAAGAAAAAACTTAATCTTTCTTCGCATTTTTTCAAATCTTTGTCACGAACTTTTTGGCAAACCTCAGGCTCGGATTCAGCATTCCAGAAAACATATAGAATGGAAGAAATCAGAACTAAACTAGAATTATATTAATACCTTCAGCTGGTAACAGGCGTTGATAAATATGAACGGAGACAGGTGAAAATGTGTGCCCCGACGGGGACTCGAACCTGGAATCTCCCGCTTACATGGCAGACGCTCTAGCCATCTTTATCTTTTAATCTCATTTTGTTCGTTTTTGTTCGTTGAATCTGATCGGGGCGGACGTGGTAAGACACCCTTTTGAGTTCGTTGTTGATCTATTAACTCAGTTTTTTTATTACGGAGGACAACTAACCCTCTGACCGAACACGCTGAGCTACCGTGCCGGCAACCATCTGAGCCACGGAGGTCAGAGGACAGCGCGACTGCAGGGACTATCTCGCGCACGCCTCCCGCGAGAACCACATTCTCACCTTGTATGTCCACACACTACATTCGTAGTGTCCCACCCCAACACACTCATTACTCGTGGAAGACATTCTTTCCAAGTCCTGTAAGAGTTCGGGGAATATGTGTGCATCCGCACAAAAGGTCATGGCCGGTGTTGCGAGAACTATATATTTATATGGATATCGTGTCTATTCTTTCGGACATGTGGGGTGGAACACTCCGAATGTAGTGTGTGGACATAAAAGGTGAGAATGTGGGTCTCTCTGGAGGAGTGCGCGAAATAGTCCCTCCAGTCACGCTGTCCTCTGTGCCCTCGGTGGCTCAGATGGATGCCGGCAGGGTAGCTCAGCGTGTTAGGTCAGAGGGTTATCTGCCCTCTGTAATAAAAAAAAAAAACTGGGTGAAAGGATCAACAAAGAACTTAAACGGTCGTCAGGGTACGTCCACCACTAACAGATGCAACGAACTATGACGAACAATATGAGATCAAAAATTAAAAGAAAGATAGGTAGAGCGTCTACCATGTAAGCAGGAGATCCCGGGTTCGAGTCCCGGTCGGGGCACATATTTTCACCGGGCCCCGTTGTTATTTCCGAAAGAACAGACACCATATCCATATAAATATATAGAAATCAACACTATCCCACAACTTTCCCGCGAGGCGCACTTTTGAGCACAAATTGATTGTATTGCTGGTAGTGTTGATAATCCGGTTCTGATTTAATCGGACGCCGTAAATTACCTTAGAATTTCGTTGTCAAAGATTATATTCAGTATGGGGTTTTTCACATTTCATATTACATGCTTCCAGGGCTTGGTAGGTAAGGTTTAGTTAAGAAACCCATATCCAGAAATGTATCGTTTGGATGTAAAATAAGTCTGAATATCGTCTCACTTTTGTCTCCCTCTTCAAGGTACGCACTTGCCAGAGACAAAGAGCTCTGACCTGTGTGCTCTACTTGGGCTGCTCCAAGTGGAGACCCAGTTGTTCGTTGCATAACGTGTCAGCGGCGTATGCTTTCGAATACATGATCCCAAAACCGTGGTGTGTGCTCAATAATTTCTATTGCCACCAGAACTCGTGCAAGGAGATCTACCTCCGACTGTAGAGAAGTCTTGTGCACAAGACTCTTCATATGAGACACAAGAAAATGTCGAGAGCAGCTAATTCTGGCGGTCCTGGTGGCGAAGGGGTTGATCCACTTTGACCTACCGAACTGATCCACTTCGACCTAACCACCTTTCGTCGTACGTTTCGTTGAGATGTTCGCGGACGCCACGAGTAAATTCTGCGGATGCGCCATCACGTTAGCTGACGAAGTGACAGCTGAAAATCTTCGAATAACTCAACCAGTACTTCTGGCTATAATTTCAAGTATCTGGCAGCCGTTAGGCAGTACGGAAGAACGTACGGCCAAGTAAGATGCCTACCAACGATGCAAGCTCCTACTCTGATACTGAACCGTTGCTGAAATCCACGCGAACGTGTGGCATGGGGATTTTCATCAACAAAAGTGGCCGTTCCGACAGCTCAAAACTGCCCAGTGAAGAGAGCTTCACGCTTAAAAAGGGACGCAGCGTGAGAACTTGGACACGTAGACTCAAATAAATGGCTCTGAGCACTATGCGACTTAACTTCTGAGGTCATCAGTCGCCTAGAACTAAGAACTACTTAAACCTAACTAGCCTAAGCACATCACACACATCCATGCCCGAGGCAGGATTCGAACCTGCGACCGTAGCGGGCGCTCGGCTCCAGTCTGTAGCGCCTAGAACCGCACGGCCACTCCGGCCGGCACGTCGACTCAATAAAATAGAAACCTCATAAAGAAATTTTCACGGATTATCTGCTACGTGATGGAGGGCAGCCTCCTCGCAGTCGAGAGTGCGGCGTGTCCGTGAAACACCACAGTCAAGCCTTCCAGTTGCGAACGAACGTAGCAGGGTCTCGCAGCGTTGTTGCACTCCGGACGAAAATGGCACGTGATTGACTGAGGCGCGCGTTGTGCAGCTCTACCAATGCGTCCAGTTTCACCGTAAATTATAAAAATCTGTGTACTCTTCAAACATGTATTCGTCCTCCCTGTACTGTACTGTACTGTACTGGTCGTGCATACTGCTCACTGACGGACTGACAACAGAACGCTGAAGGCTGTGATTGTGAGCATGGGGCACACTGCTTCAGGGTTTGGACGACGCCTCCCTATTACCAGTTTGTGCGCGTACCGTCACGCGGGGGATTTGAAAGTGATTCTTTCTTCATACTTATTATATGTGGGAACGGTACATTTCCGGGCATGAGTTCCTTATCAAACATTTATCAACTAAGCCCCTCTAAAACACCTAAAAGCTTGTACCAGGAATTGTGAAACACCGTGTAGGAGTAAATAACGTCGAAGAAACACTACAATCTATCGCTGACATTGCGTAATTTAGTTTCAATACCTGCGAATGGTGTCCGCTGAATTTCAGTTTTGTGCTGGTAGTTCGACAAACGCTTCTGACAGGTAATGACAAATGCTTTGGAAAGCATCCTTTCATTACTGAAAAAGAGTTCCTCGTATCAGTCCAGCCAAAATGCTTTACAAATCAATAGAGGCTATGTAGGTACGTTTAACCCCTTCTGTTGTTCTTAAATTTTGTTTCGTATAAAAGCACTACCTCTAAAGGACCCTTTGATAACAAAATATTCTTTATCTGATAAAATGGAAATATCTTGGAAATTTGTGGTACGGTCTTATGGGACCAAACTGCAGAGGTCAGCGGCCCCTAATCCTACACACTACTTAACCTATCTTAAATTAACTTACGCTACGGACAACACACACATCCATGTCCTAGGGAAGACTCGAACCTCCGACGGGGGGAGCCGCAAGGACCGTGACAAGCCGGGCAACTCACATAAAATGAAGTCAGCTCTTATCTTCAATAAAATTAGTACTAAATATTTGTATTATGCCTTCAGAATGCTTTTCTCTTTGTGGTTTCACAGTTGTTTTGAGTCCCATTTTTGAATAGACACATCACATTATTCCAGTATAAAACTCATTGGTGACATTCATTTTACTGCTACAGGAGACACAGTTAACGCAAAATATTTCTGTATTTTTAAAACTGTCTACGAACTACTTCGCTTCTTTTAATACGACAGAGAAATGTTCGATAATTATTGAACAGTACAATAAATAAGTTGCAGCTCCTTACTATATTTAAACATGCTGTATTTTTCTTTGACTCTAAGACAAAAGAGAGAGAGAGAGAGAGAGAGAGAGAGAGAGAGAGAGAGAGAGAGAGAGAGAGAGAAGACGCACGACGAAGGAATTATCCGAATGGGACGCAAATCGCTAGATGTGATGGACATGTACAGGGAAACAGATGATTACAACTTCGGAAAAACGGTTATTACATAGCTTTGGTTACTGATAACTTGACACCAGTGCCTATGAGTTTAATTTCTTCGCTACAGCACTGAATACGATCACTATGTGATTGAAAATCAATTTTGCTGTCAATAACCCATCAAAATTACGGCCAACGCTGACCTTCCTTCTAATTTAACATACTTACGTGTAAGCTTCGTACTGAGCTATTTCAGGGTGAGAGACTGTTCCATTTTATACCGTTATCTGACTGCATTGCATCTGTTAACTGTCTATTGAAGTATATTCTGTGTAATCTACACTCCTGGAAATTGAAATAAGAACACCGTGAATTCATTGTCCCAGGAAGGGGAAACTTTATTGACACATTCCTGGGGTCAGATAATCACATGATCACACTGACAGAACCACAGGCACATAGACACAGGCAACAGAGCATGCACAATGTCGGCACTAGTACAGTGTACATACACCTTTCGCAGCAATGCAGGCTGCTATTCTCCCATGGAGACGATCGTAGAGATGCTGGATGTAGTCCTGTGGAACGGCTTGCCATGCCATTTCCACCTGACGCCTCAGTTGGACCAGCGTTCGTGCTGGACGTGCAGACCGCGTGAGACGACGCTTCATCCAGTCCCAAACATGCTCAATGGGGGACAGATCCGGAGATCTTGCTGGCCAGGGTAGTTGACTTACACCTTCTAGAGCACGTTGGGTGGCACGGGATACATGCGGACGTGCATTGTCCTGTTGGAACAGCAAGTTCCCTTGCCGGTCTAGGAAGGGTAGAACGATGGGTTCGATGACGGTTTGGATGTACCGTGCACTATTCAGTGTCCCTTCGACGATCACCAGTGGTGTACGGCCAGTGTAGGAGATCGCTCCCCACACCATGATGCCGGGTGTTGGCCCTGTGTGTCTCGGTCGTATGCAGTCCTGATTGTGGCGCTCACCTGCACGGCGCCAAACACGCATACGACCATCATTGGCACCAAGGCAGAAGCGACTCTCATCGCTGAAGACGACACGTCTCCATTCGTCCCTCCATTCACGCCTGTCGCGACACCACTGGAGGCGGGCTGCACGATGTTGGGGCGTGAGCGGAAGACGGCCTAACGGTGTGCGGGACCGTAGCCCAGCTTCATGGAGACGGTTGCGAATGGTCCTCGCCGATACCCCAGGAGCAATAGTGTCCCTAATTTGCTGGGAAGTGGCGGTGCGGTCCCCTACGGCACTGCGTAGGATCCTACGGTCTTGGCGTGCATCCGTGCGTCGCTGCGGTCCGGTCCCAGGTCGACGGGCACGTGCACCTTCCGCCGACCACTGGCGACAACATGGATGTACTGTGGAGACCTCACGCCCCACGTGTTGAGCAATTCGGCGGTACGTCCACCCGGCCTCCTGCATGCCCACTATACGCCCTCGCTCAAAGTCCGTCAACTGCACATACGGTTCACGTCCACGCTGTCGCGGCATGCTACCAGTGGTAAAGACTGCGATGGAGCTCCGTATGCCACGGCAAACTGGCTGACACTGACGGCGGCGGTGCACAAATGCTGCGCAGCTAGCGCCATTCGACGGCCAACACCACGGTTCCTGGTGTGTCCGCTGTGCCGTGCGTGTGATCATTGCTTGTACAGCCCTCTCGCAGTGTCCGGAGCAAGTATGGTGGGTCTGACACACCGGTGTCAATGTGTTCTTTTTTCCATTTCCAGGAGTGTATTTGTGTCTGGCTGGTTGCAAATATAATTACTTTTTGTTATGTTCTGTTGCGAATTACAGGTTTTGTTGCATTTCTTGATGAGTTATGCATGAGATTATTCAGAGCAGTTAAGAATTTCAAAACATTACATGACTTCAGTTACTAGTTAGTGCTATACGCTTGCTTATCAGGGATTTAAAAGTGAATTACTGCCTTTTTGTGTAAGAACTGGCGAATTTGGGGGACTTTTATTAACGTAAATGGAGCAGTTACCATTATTATCTGTGGCATATTATTAGGATATTAGGGCTCTCTCCACAAAGTTATCTTTACTGATTGTGTAAATTTAATTTTGAGAGGGCCTTCATTAATAACTAGTAATTAATACTTAGAAAAATGTTCAGAAGTGAGCAAATGCCACATTATTTCATCTTATTTTTGTCTTTTCAGAATTACTGATCTTAATTGTTTACTTCTTGTGTTGTGTTGTTCTTTAATTACTGACACAATTGTTCATATATATGTCTGTCTCAGTATTCTTATATCGCTTTTTGCTCCTGTTCGAGTGCACATTTGAGGAAATACTACAGTCACCAATGGACGGGTAGACTTACTTAGCTTTTTGGTTAACTAACGTCTTTATGTTGCTTTGGGGGACCATTTTTTTATTTTTGGTATGTCGGAGAGATTACATGAAATGAGATTTATGAATAGCAATAATGAAGTGGTAAGACTGCACTGGGATACTTCAATGTTTTCTTCTTGTGTTTAACTGGGACTGGTGAATCTTCAAGTGCTGGAAAAGGAACTTGCAGCTGTACTGGTTGGTAAGATGTGAGTTGCAGATTATGTGGTAAATTTTGAGATTCTGCTTTTGATGGGATTTAAGAAACTTGTGAATATTTACTGGGAGAGTGATACTTTGGAACAGTATCAGGAATTTGTCAGGATTTGCAGTGATAAGTGATATGTGAACATGTGTGTTGAGTATTGATGATTCAGTGATGCAAATCTTCTTTTGTAGAGATACTGTAGATACTGAGTAACATTTTCTGATCAGGTGGAAGGAATAAAAGCTCAGTGTGCACTGAAAGAGCATCTTTGCGTCTATTTTTTAACTGAGATGGATTTTTTGCTGGGAAGTACAATTTGGCTTTCTAAACTGCAGTTGTGAAGGCTACATTGTCTTTTACATTAAGTGCGTGAAATATTGCTTCCATTGCCGAATGATTAGAGTTATGCCTTTTGCATGTTCAGTTGCAATTTATCTGCTGCCAGTTGGTGATTTTCGTATCTTTAATGAGATTCATTACGGGGAATCTTATTGCTCACTGGAACAAGGATTTAATTACAGTGGTATAATAGGAGTAACGCTGATTGCCAGTTCAATAGCTGTACTTACCTGTGGTGAGAATTTGTAATATAGTACAGTGAACCCTTCTTTATGCTGATATTGAGTGTGTTTGGCTATGTTTGAGTGTATAATTATTTTCATGTGATAGTGCCAATTATATGGTAGTACATTATTCTGTATGACATTAGTGAAATTGTTTACTTGGGAGTGTGTATTTAACTTTGACAAATTTTTTGACATGAAGATATGTGAAGTACTGTTGAGCATTGATTTTTGAAACCTTACATATTTCATGGAACTTGTATTGACTGTCTGCTGTTTGTGTTTAAAACTTTGGTGATGGATTATTCTACTCTTTGTATATGTTCCTTACAGGTACTTTGGTGGCACAGTTTTCTGTCTGAGTTATACTTAGTACATTCGTTTGTGGTTCGTTGTGTACATCTAGGGGAAGTTGCTTATTGTCTTGACTGTTATTATTTATTACAAAATTGTGATGGGCAATGGAAATCAGAAGGAATGTGGAGCAGTATTTTTTGGAGAAGAATGGACAAGAAAGCGAAATCTGTGTCGGTGGCGCAGTCTGAGACTGTTGATACACCGTGTTGTCTTATGGCTCCAGATAACGAGCATGTATTTTCTGATGACGCTAGTCGAACGTTATGCAGTCAGAGACGGTCGACAGTTGAAGAGGATCGTAATGTGTAATAGGCAGACATCCATCCAGACCATCATACAGGAATTCCAAACTGCATTAAGACTCACTGCAAGTACTGTGACGCCGCGCTGGATTAGCCGAGCGGTCAGGGGCGCTGCAGTCGTGGACTGTGCGGCACGTCCTGGCGGAGGTTCGAGTCCTCCCTCGGGCATGGGTGTGTGTGTTTGTCCTTAGGATAATTTACGTTGAGTAGTGTGTTAGTTTAGGGACTGGTGACCTTAGCAGTTAAGTCCTATAAGATTTCACACACGTTTGAGAAGTACTGTGACAGGTTCAAATGGTTCTGAGCACTATGGGACTTGAAACTTCCTGGCAGATTAAAACTGTGTGTCTCACCGACTCTAGAACTCGGGATCTTTGTCTTTCGTGGGTATGTGCTTTACCAACTGGGCTACGCAATCACGACTCACGAACCTTCCTGACAGTTGTACTTCCGCCAGTACCCCATCTCATACCTTCCAAATTGATAAGAAATTTAATGTCAGCGCACCCTCTGCTGCGGAATGAAAATCTCATTCTGGATGTATCGTCATTGTTTCTAGAAAGTTAAACCATCAATTTGGAGGGTCTTGCGCTGGATTTCCTGCAACAGATATACCAACTTTGATCTAAAATCTAAGGGGAGTGTGATTAAAGTTGTCTGTTACAATCGGAACATTGAGAATGGAATTATTTTCATGTATGCTACATCGCAGGCATTCTGGAAAGATGTTTCTGAACCGAGCAATCGATCTCTGCAAATATCAGTGCCTTTGACGAACTTAGTAGGAGTATCTCACGTGAAACACATTGGCGAGATGCAGTGCGAACCACTCACTGGCGAGCAAACTGAGAACTTGCAGTTTCGTGGGTCTTGCTCGGGATTCTGGCCGGCTTGGTTGGGAATGCAGAGGCGCTTCCCTGGTTGAGTCACGTATTAAGTGGAAATGAAGTCACTTTCTGTTGAACATTCTCTGCTCTCGTGTTACAAATGTTTGCCGACCTCCTGACTCGTACAGCACTGCTTGGCGAATTATTACCTGAAGCGATCCCAGATCCTGAGAGTGGAGATGTCTGCGTTCATATTTAATGTTCGCTGTTTGCTGAGAAGGTGATTTCTCGAGGCGTGGTACAGGGTCGATTTATATTAATAAAACCGAAAAATAAGGGCTGCTGAATTCATCACATCCTTCTTTTGTGGATTTCAACTCTTTCTAAAGTATATGAAATCCTTTTGTTCAAGTGCCGTTTGCGGCGACTGTTGAATGACCTATGTCATGCACAGACGATTGTGTGCACATCGTGTCGCGGTAAAAAGATTCTTGTATCTTGACTATAGTGTGTTCACTTTTCAATATATATCGATCAATTTTGCTTAATGTTAAAGATTTTCTACCTTTAGAAGAGACACTATCCTTAATGAGTCACTATTCCTGTCAGTAAACACCTTTTTCAAAACTGTAGTCAGCAGTACGTTTCAGGTATTTCTTCGCATGTCTTCCAGGCAAAGGGTAAGTCATTGGCCGAAGATGCAGAGAGATTTGGCGGTTTATCACTTTATATACAGTACGAATGTTTTGTGTCTTTCAGATTTCTTTATACGAAAGGCTACATTTATAGACTGAGTGAAGTATGCTCGCTGCATATGGCTTCAACGTGAGTTAATTACACGTTTTGAAAGCATACTACGGGACTATTTGAAATTAGTATGTTCACAGAAGCCATCCAGAAGTTTTATTATGGTCGCTATTATTACGCTGCGTAATTATATTACTTTAAAATATGAAGGCAGATGACGTTATATCATTTCTTGGGTATCAATTTTACCTTGATGTGGGAATTTTTGAAGGGCTTGCTTCAGGATTCATATTCGCATGTAATCAGAATTTAACAGAACAGATAGTGTACAACGGTTACTGAGAAATTAGCTCCAATGTAGTTTCATATTTGATTGTGGAGAACTGTAGATAATATCGTTCTTACTTCGTCGTTCTGCCGATATCTAAGATGTATACTCATCATACGACACTCAGATATTTTCCTGAGATATCTTGTATTGTGATCTTACATTGAACGGCCAATCGACAAAACTCTAAAGTAAAAGTAAAATTCATCAGAAATTTTTGTGGGGGGATCAAATACTGTGTTAAGTGTACAAGCGCTTTACATCAAGAGACGAGTCCGCAATGTCTTACAGGCATAACTGCAGAGCAACGATACGCATCAACCAGTACCGACCTGGTGACTGTACCAAATGAGGTGGACACAGTGGTGACAACGTGTAAAGGTACAGGTACCAAATCTATCTTTACTTATCTTTGCTGGGCTATAGCAGCACAGAAGAAGGGAGAATGAAGGGGGAATGCTCCACATTACGAGCGGGGCGAGACTTCGGTGCCTGCCGCTTTTGGCACGCATTTGTGAGTTGCACGAGTCTGAGCAAGTCCGCAGGAGAGGACGTGGGTGTGTGCGATCACGTTAAGAAGTGTATTGATTAAAGATTGAGATCACCTTCCTATTTGATGAAAGAATGTTTAATCGAAGTCGACCTATCGAACTGAAAAACAATGGCTACCTCAGAAGAAGATAAGAAATATGTGTTATTGTGACTGTAGTGTGAATGGCGATTTGGAAAGGTACGGAAATATCGCTTGAGCCCAAAGAGCAATAAATTGTGTTCAGTTAAGACTTGTATAATGTGGAAAGACCCTTTTTACAATTTCGTTGCTTTGGTGGCGCACGATATGCAGAAACAGTAGCAGTACCGACAGGGAAAGTGTCAGTGGGCGCACAACTAGAGAATTTAATAGTCTGAGACGTGTACCTCGGGCGTAAGCCAGTCCCCCAACGCTGTCATAAACTTTTAAGTCTGCTGCTCATGAATTTGGGCAGAAAACTAATCAGGACAAACCTTTTGTAACCAAAAGTGGGAAAGATTTAGAAACAGCGGCTATGAGCCCTGGGAACATACCTAACTCCATCACTAATTCGGACTACGACTAACATCATGGCTGTAGTGCTTCATATTCAGTCAAAAGCTATCTCATCAGTAACTGCTTTATACTGGCATCTGTAGCACTAATTGTGAATTCGTGACCGACTAAATTAGGCTGGTTAACATACTTTACCTCCCTGATCAATCTTCTTGTTTCATAAAGTAACGTATTTGGGCTTAAGACATCATCAGAAACTGTAAGATAAATAAATGATGATTAGTTGTATACAGAGATGTTTTCCATGCATACATATAAAATGAACAGAAACATTTCACGTTAAAGAGATATCGCTACACAATATCTTAAAAAATCACAATGCACAAACATACTGTAGCGGCACCACCGTATAGGATAGGGAAAGTTAGTTTTGTGCGATATTCTGAGCACAAGTTACAGCCAGGTGCGGGCCGAATTGCAGTTAGGTTACGCTGACCAGCGGTTGTGAAGTGGAATGGAGGCCACAGGGCGGTCGAACTGCTGAAAAGAGTAAACGCAGCGGTTCACATGGAGCAAGCTATAGGCAGGCGTCTTCCGCATGCTATCTTTGCCTCATGCAGGGGGCGAGCCTTTATGCTCCTTACCCGCCTTCACGGCTATTAGAACCACTGGCGCAACCGAGGTGCGGGGCATACATGATGCGAAGCAGGACGTTAGCGAAACAGAGGCGCACAGCCAAGTATAAAAATGTGTTGTTTTCTAACTATAGTCATTCCAGTGTGGCAGCTCTCCTGGACGGCGGGGCGTGTCACACTACCGGTGACACAGCAGCAGATGGGGCGCCAGCTTCCCAGTCCACGGCGGGTCATTGGTTCGATCCTCTGAAGCCAACACAGGGCATTCAAGTGTGACAGCTCTCCTGGACAGCGGGGCATTCAAGTGTGGCAGCTCTCCTGGATGGCAGGGGATGTCACTCCACCGGGCTAGAAGCAGCAACAGATGGGGCGACAGCGTCCCAGTCCGCAGTGGGCCGTTGGTTTGAACCTCTGAGGCCCACGCAGGGTCCACAGAAAGTCCGGGGCGGGCCACTCTTCGGCTCGCTACCGCCAGCAGTCGTCCCAGCTCCCGACACACGCCGGAGACTTCCGAGGCGAGGGGCTGCAAATTCGGACGCCGGATTGCGGGCGGTCGTTGCCGCCGCATTCCCAGCTATGCCAGCCGAGGAAGAAGTAGCAGCGGGGCCGGCCTACGGCTCCCGGCAGAGCATCGCGGAGTCATCAGGGACTGCGGCTGCTCACTCGGCTGCTGGCGCAGCCATCCTGACGTAATCGGAACTCTTCAGCTGGCGAACAACGCCGGCACGACGCAGCGTTGCATTGTACAGGTCGCTGAGGCAGGTGCCTCAGCATTACACAGCCTGTGACGCGGACTGAGGTGAAGGAAGCACTATACTGGAAACAAATAAATCATTTGGAAAGGTCTGACAAGTTCTAATATGGCTCCTCCTGGCACTCACCCAATACATCCGGTGTCTTCACGTCACATTTGGCGTCGGATACCACAACATTTGATACCAGTCACAATACCATGGATAGGCGCTAGCTGTTAACCACTTTTCTCACTTGACATCCTGAAAGCCATGTATCAAGGTAGTCAGGTACGTGCAGTATTTCTTTATTTCTGCAAAGCTTTGGACTGAATACCGAAACTACGGTTATTATCAAAAGTACGATCATATTATCAAAGAAAACCGGATTGCGGCTTTCTTGGTAGGGACGATGCAGCATGTTATCTTGGCTGCCATGTCATGGACAGGTTTAAAAGTTCAGCCGTTCTGTCTCGATAGGACGCGGTACGTCTTTCACATGCCATCTTTGCCTCTTGCGGAGGGCGAGCCGTTATACTCCTTATCCGCCTTCACGGCTATTAGAACTCAGAAAATACCGGCTCAGTCTTCCTGCTTGCTGAAGCTCCGGTTGTAAGTTGAGTGCGAATCCAAGAGGCCTGCATGTGTTCGTACAAACTGATTCTTGTACCACCAGTAGATTTGTGCTTTACTGTAATTCAGAAATACTGTTTTTTACTTTCTTATATATGATAGCTTTGTGGACTATGGCTTAAGTCACCTCATTTATTGCTGTGAATGACTTTGATACTTGTTATTTAGCTTTTCAATTCTGGAAGAAAAGGATTCGTGCCAATTGCTTGGTATTTATAATCCTAGACGTATCTAAATCTGATTTACGCTGAGTATCTGTCTGGGTGCTGTCGGCTGGATTCTGAGGTCGCAGGTTGCTCTGCCTCTTGATCAGTGGCATTCGTATAGACCAAAAAAAAGTTGTTCCACACAACATTTTACCTACATTGGCTTTTTTAGTTATGTATTTTTTAAATGGGTATGCCCTTTTGGGGAAATGAATGTATATTTTAGGGTCATTATTTATGTAAGTTTTAATTCCTTTGGTGAGTCATTTTGTAAAATATTCTGGGATACCAAGCAAACTGCAAAGCAGCCAATTGGTTGTCAGAAAATACGTTTCGTGAAGTAGCTTTAAATGATGAACCTAGGAGTATATTACAACTAACTACGTACGACATCCGTAGGGAGGACATAATTACATTAATTACACCACACAGAAAGGCATTTAAACATTCTTCTCGCGCTGTGTACGTGAGTGGAACGGTAGAAAACCTAATAATGGTCAGTGAGAGGTGTCCTCTGCCACGGACTTCAGATCGGTTTGCAGAGCACCGTTGTACGTGTAGTTGCAGTAACGTTTGTTGCGGAGGTGAAAACGCCACCATAATCTCTCTCGCGTAGGGACTGACAGTTTAAGGCCCATACAGAGGCGTATAAACAATCAGTTTCCCCTCGTTCAGCAACCTAACTGAACAGAACAGAAAATCATTAATAATGGTACAGCATACCCTTCACCATACACTGCACAAAGTTATTAAAAGTGGATGAAGCGATTTCACAGATTTTATATAGCTGTATTTTTTGAAACCTTTCCACAGGGCTTTGTAGACACATATAAGAACTCAAAAGGGTTTTTTGACAAATTATTGGTGTACCATAGTGCCCACTTCTGATTACGTAGCTGTCAAGTCGTTACTCAAGTTCTTCCCACGTTCGGTGCAGCATGTTCCAATAAATCTGTACAAAAACACTATTGATGCGAGCTCGCATTTTTGGTAGGTTTTGTCGGTACAGAAGTCGTAGAAATGGAATCGTTCACATAATCCCACACAAATAATTCGCATGGTTTTAGATCGAGAGAGCGCAGAGGCCACTGCAGATCAGCGCCACCATTACAAATCCATTGGTCTCTCACTTTCCTGTTCAAGAATTCACAAACATCATAATGGAAATAGGGTGGAGCACCACACTATCTGTATCCAGTTGTGGTATGAGCCACTTTTCTAGAATGTCCAGATACTATTATCCTGTAATGGTATTTTCGCAGTAGAAAAAAGGACCGAAGACTTTAAATGAGACTGTACAAATCACATTAACTTTTGGTGAATCCTGAATGTGCTACACAATACTATGGGAATTCCTGGTCCCCCATATTCACTATTCCATGCACGAAAAATGTTGCTTCATCACTGAAGATGAAATTCTCTCAAAAGCCATCCACTTCCATAAGCTATTGCTACTGTGCCGAAAATTCAAAGCGTCTGACTTTGTCATAAGAAGTCAGGGCTTTTAGCAATTGCAAGCGGTATGGATTCATCATCAGTCGTTTCCTCAAGATCTTCAGAACGGTCGGTTGTGATACGTGTCTCTCTACTGGCTCTGTTCGTTGAGTTCTGGGGGCTATGTGCGAAACTTGACCGCATGCTGTCAACCCTGTCTTCCCTCATTGAAGACGGACTCGTTGATTTGCCCTTGCAGAGCCATTGTAAAGGTTTAAACTGCGCATACCATGGCCGAATGGAGTTGGTAGTTGGCGGATCTTTGCAGTTGGCGGATCTTTGCAGTTGGCGGATCTTTGCAGTTGGCGGATCTTTGCAGTTGGCGGATCTTTGCAGTTGGCGGATCTTTGCAGTTGGCGGATCTTTGCAGTTGGCGGATCTTTGCAGTTGGCGGATCTTTGCAGTTGGCGGATCTTTGCAGTTGACGGATCTTTGCAGTTGGCGGATCTTTGCAGTTGGCGGATCTTTGCAGTTGGCGGATCTTTGCAGTTGGCGGATCTTTGCAGTTGGCGGATCTTTGCAGTTGGCGGATCTTTGCAGTTGGCGGATCTTTGCAGTTGGCGGATCTTTGCAGTTGGCGGATCTTTGCAGTTGGCGGATCTTTGCAGTTGGCGGATCTTTGCAGTTGGCGGATCTTTGCAGTTGGCGGATCTTTGCAGTTGGCGGATCTTTGCAGTTGGCGGATCTTTGCAGTTGGCGGATCTTTGCAGTTGGCGGATCTTTGCAGTTGGCGGATCTTTGCAGTTGGCGGATCTTTGCAGTTGGCGGATCTTTGCAGTTGGCGGATCTTTGCAGTTGGCGGATCTTTGCAGTTGGCGGATCTTGGCAGTTGGCGGATCTTGGCAGTTGGCGGATCTTGGCGTTGGCGGATCTTGGCAGTTGGCGGATCTTGGCAGTTGGCGGATCTTGGCAGTTGGCGGATCTTGGCAGTTGGCGGATCTTGGCAGTTGGCGGATCTTGGCAGTTGGCGGATCTTGGCAGTTGGCGGATCTTGGCAGTTGGCGGATCTTTGCAGTTGGCGGATCTTTGCAGTTGGCGGATCTTTGCAGTTGGCGGATCTTTGCAGTTGGCGGATCTTTGCAGTTGGCGGATCTTTGCAGTTGGCGGATCTTTGCAGTTGGCGGATCTTTGCAGTTGGCGGATCTTGGCAGTTGGCGGATCTTGGCAGTTGGCGGATCTTGGCAGTTGGCGGATCTTGGCAGTTGGCGGATCTTGGCAGTTGGCGGATCTTGGCAGTTGGCGGATCTTTGCAGTTGGTGGATCTTTGCAGTTTGCGGATCTTTGCAGTTGGCGGATCTTGGTTGAACTTCGTTCTGAAGAGTCGTTGCACTAAAACAGCAGACTGACGTCAATGCATTGTAAGCTCCATCGCGCCTGTCGCCATCTTGCCTAACTGCTCACTGCTACGCTCTGGTGGCAGCAATCGTAAGTGCGGCAGCAACAATACCAAACGTTTTGAATCTTTCAATACGAGTGTCAGTTTTTGTGACAATATGTCAATTACTATAGCAAGAGTGAATTTATGAAACTACTTCACTTATAAAGCCTTGTATAATGGTTTGCGTCCTATGTAAATGAAGACATAAAGAAATGAAGGCGTTTATCAGCAGTTGTCAGTAATTTGTAATTCGAATGAAAATGAAGCTAACCTAGAGCGCTAACTGTTGTTTCGAACACATTGTAGGACGCGTGTTCCCCAAGTCAATACGAATAACCATTGCTTCAGGACTTTTCTGAATATCCTATCTTCTGATGATGCGTCCAGCGTATTAAGTATTTCGGTACTTCATTAAACGTATGTGGACACACAGCTACGAAGGAAATTAATCGATTTTAAGGTCCCTGCCTTAACAGAATTGTTGCGGTATAGAAAAAATTGTAACAGAAGTTAACTGCAGTAAAGAAACAGAAATAATAAACAATCCTGTCCTGTTCTAAGGGAACCAGCTACACTACTAGCCATTAAAATTACTACACCAACAAGAAATGCAGATGATAAACGGCTATTCATCGGACAAATATATTATACTAGAACTGACATGTGATTACACTTTCACGCAATTTGGGTGCATAGATCCTGAGAAACGGTACCCAAAACAACCACCTGTGGCCGTAATAACGGCCTTCATACGCCTGGTCATTGAGACAAACAGAGCTTTGATGACGCGTACAGGTACAGCTGCCCATGCAGCTTCAACACGATTCCACAGTTCATCAAGAGTAGTGACTGGCGTATTGTGACGAGCCAGTTGCTTGGCCACCATTGACCAAACGTTTTCAATTGGTGAGAGAACTGGAGAATGTGCTGGCCAGGGCAGCAATCGAACATTTTCTGTATCCAGAAAGGCCCGTACAGGACCTGCAACATGCGGTCGTGCATTATCCTGGTGAAATGTAGGGTTTCGCAGGAATCGAATGATGGGTATAGCCACGGGTCGTAACACATCTGAGATGTAACGTCCATTGTTCAAAGTGCCGTTAATGCGAACAAGAGGTGACCGAGACGTGTAAGCAATGGCACCCCATACCATCACGCGGGGTGATAAGCCAGTATGGCGATGACGAATAAACGCTTCCAATGTGTGTTCACCGCGATGTCGGCAAACATGGATGCGACCATCATGATGCTGTAAAAAGAACCTGGATTCATCCGGGAAAATGACGTTTTGCCATTCGTGCACCCAGGTTCGTCGTAGAGTACACCGTCGCTGGCGCTCCTGTCTGTGATGCAGCGTCAAGGGTAACCGCATCCATGGTCTCCGAGCTGATAGTCCATGCTGCTGCAGACGTCGTCGAACTGTTCGTGCAGATGGTTGTTGTCTTGCAAACGTCCCCATCTGTTGACTCAGGGATCTTGACGTGGCTGCACGATCCGTTACAGCCATGCGGATGAGATGCCTGTCATCTCGACTGCTGGTGATACGAGGCCGTTGGGATCCAGCACGGCGTTCCGTTTTACCCTCCTGAACCCACCGATTCCATATTCTGCTAACAGTCATTGGACCTCAACCAACGCGAGCAGCAATGTCGCGATACGATAAACCACAATCGCGATAGGCTACAATCCGACCTTTATCAAAGTCGGAAACGTGATGGTACGCATTTCTCCTCCTTCCACGAGGCATCACAACAACGTTTCACCAGGCTACGCCGGTCAACTGCTGTTTGTGTATGAGAAATCGGTTGGAAACATTCCTCATGTCAGCACGTTGTAGGTGTCGCCACCGGCGCCAACCTTGTGTGCATGCTCTGAAAAGCTAATCATTTGCATATCACAGTATGTTCTTCCTGTCGGTTAAATTTCGCGTCTGTAGCACGTCATCCTCGTGGTGTAGCAATTTTAATGGCCAGCAGTGTATAACAGGAAAGCAGTGAAACAGATATGGGGTCAGGGGTGAGCGGCCATTTCATACTTTTACAAAGTTAACAGAAATGAACTAATCAGAGACCAGGCCAGGAGAGACGTACATCTGATTGTGTAGACTGACAGCTTGTTTGCGAGATATAATAACTTTACGAAAGTAATTATAGACGATTAATATTACTGAGTGCAAAGAAGACAACGTCAGAAACTGGAACAAACGTAAACCGGCTACCTAATTGAATCGTAGTGCAAATTAAAATAACAGCGATACGGAGGACTTCACAGAAATGTGTTAAACATTCAGCATGAGCAACAGACGTTGCCGGTAGTTAACAAAATCATTATGCAAAGTAGGCAGTCCAAAACGAACAAGAGTTCTGACGCAAAGGTTCCGATTTTGAGTGTCATTTAGAAGAAAGATGATGTGCGTCAGTTCGTGTGTTCCCATCTACGTCTTACTGAACCTCAGCAGAAGAATTTCTTCATATATGTAGTATTATTTTTGCATCTCTCAAATGTAAGGACTCCCGAGGGATAACATTTTCAGCATGAACAACAATGGCTCTACAATCATTTTCTAGCAGGAATTATACATGTAATGAAATTGCGAGGGTATATTTGTGGTAAAGTCTTACGGGACCAAACTGCTGAGGTCATCTGTCCCTAACCTTACAAACTATTTAATCTAACTTAAGCTAACTTACGCTAAGGACGAAACACACACACACACACACACACACACACACACACACACACACACACACACGTGCCCGATGGAGGCCTTGAACCTCCGAAGGGGGGAGCCACGCGGATCGTGACAAGTCGCCCTAGACCGCGCGGCTACCGCTCGCGGCAATTGCGAGAGTCTTTCCAAAAATAAATAGCGGGATGGCGTCTCACGCAAGTGTATTTCATTGCAGGCAAAGGAGTTGTACGACTTCAATACTGTCCTCTTGCTTCTGGAAAACAGTCATGAGTACGACAGATTACGGGGGCTATTGGGAAAGTAAGGAACGATAGGTCGCGAAATGGAACCCACAGTGAAAATCAAAACTGTTTTATTTGCAATAGTTAGCTACAACTTCCAGCTATTTATCTCCATAGTCGCGGATCCGACTTAGACGTTTGTCGTAGCGTTGTACCAGCTTTCCAACACCCTCGCTACAGAAGGCAGCCACAAGCGCTTTCCGCCAATTCTCTACGCTGGCCTACAGCTCGTCGTCTGTGCCAAAATGTTGTATTCATAGGCAGCTGTTCTTGTGAGCAGAGATGGAACTCACAGGGAAACAATTCCGGACTGTATTTCCAATTGAAAATCATATAGGAGCATCTTCGTTGCCCCTGCAGAATGCGGCGGAGAGTTGTCTTAAAGAAGAAACCGCACGACGTTTATGTAATGTTGGCTGCACAGCTTCAGGTGAAATTTCTCACCATGCCCTCGTGCTTGGCGGGAGACACTATTGTTCTAGCTGTCTTTATATGCTCGCTGTGTGCCCAGAACTAAAAAGAACGACGTAATGTGATCGACGGGCATACTAGAGACACTGCCCAACACACCTGTGCAAGAGAATCGGATTTTCACTGCGGCTTCCATTTCCCGAACGATCGTTCCTTACTTTCAGAATAACCCTCGTATGTAAATCCAGCTAGAGATTCTTTTTCATGTTGCAGAATGCTGGGGAAAGCGTAACAGAGAGCCCTACTGGGCAGAAAAGTTGTCTCTAAGCGCTATATACAAGTACTATTGTGCTGTTCTGCCCACTCGTCAAATATGGTGTGCCTAGGAAGTCTGCTTCTCGAATCGCTAGACAACAATTCAAGCAAATAGTATTAAGGAGTTTTATTATCAGAATATAAATGACAATATTTAACTACGAGAATTTACAATGAGGTGTCGCAAGAAAATGGCGACAGGAAAAATAAGAAGTCTCCTCAGCGTATACAATTCCAATGCAAGTCGCTGCTACAGCGTTCGTAGAACGGCTAGTCTTCAACTGGGGCTGCGGCCAGGCGACGCGGCGCTTATGTTCAAGAGAACATAAGCGCCGCGTCGTCGCCAAGAGGTCGTTGCTGTATCATTGTATTCCTAGAGAGGGGTCGGTGAACGTGCTATTGGCTGACGTCTTCTTCACAACCCTCTGTGACCTAGCGTTCTTGACCGTCGTGCCGGCGCTTGACTTTTACGCCGGAACATTACAATGCCCTCACTGGGGTTTTAGCGAGAAGGACGCGACTCTGCCTTACTTCTCTGGTTTCTATGTCACTACCCTGGTGTCTTGCTGCTTCGGTAATCCGTCCCTCGTCGCACAGTAGTAGCGCTCATGCGCCAGGTTCAGTGTAGGTGATCCTGCTGAAGTGAAGTGTTTCGGGATGCCAGTCGTTAAATGTCAACGATTTGTACTATACTCGTTTTAATAAAGAAAATACTTTGACACACACATCACAGAAGTTCCAATATGGCGGCTCTTAGCTACGCCGTTATTCAACCCCTTTACAACACATTAACACCTTTCTGACTTTCCATAATCGTGATACACACTGCCCATTACCCGTGGCGTTCACTGGTAATTAACCTTCACTTCATCTAAGGTTGGACAGCTGGAATATTTACTCGCGACCGTTCTTTTGGAGCCGCCCCCGGTTGCTGACCGTGCTTTTTGAGTGGCGCCTCGCTACTAAACCACCCTGCCTTCCTGACGGACAAGAGACCCCACCTTTCTCCCTCAGCCAATAAGGACAATTCGCTCGTTTCCTTATATCAAACTTTCAGCCAATGGGCGTTCAGATCGCTTTTGCTAGGCGGATCTGACGTTTGCGGACATAGCGACGGAAGTTTGTGTCGTAACACCATCTCAGATTGTAATATCCTACTTCCGAATGGTCGGATCTTGTCCCTACTAAGGTTGCACAACATTTCCTCCTATGATTTCATCACTAATGCTACTTGCTGACTCTTAATTGTTAAACGTACATGTAGCCTGGTTGCTACTGAGCATTCCCGATCGCATAAATATGCATAATACTTGGCTTAAACACGTGAAGAGAATGCACGTATGCATTACAACATACTGTTCAATAAAGAGAGCGAGGTTTAGCGGACTCCTGTGTGTTGTATGGTGCTCCTCAGGTAACATTTCCATTAATCTTGTAAGTAAAATATCATGTGATCATAAATGGGTCAACCAGTTAGCGTGTAATTGTTGACATAAAAGTTTTCTGGATATAGTACCGCGTCATAATGTAAAAACTACTGCTGCTGGAGAAAAACCAACGTTTCGGCCACGATTGCAGCGGCCTTCTTCTGGGTTTTTACATTATGACGCGGTACTATACCCAGAAAACTTTTATGTCGACAGCGTGTGCTGCTTCGAAGTTCTGAAATCATTAATACTGAAGTCCAGGACATGTAGAAAATTAACGATCCTTACATGGGCTTCTCCCGCAACTGGTAACCAGATTGTAAATAAAATGTGATTTTGTTTTCAAGTTAAGAGTCTTCCGACTGGTTTGATGCAGCCCGCCACGAATTCCTCTCCTACACTATCTTCTTCGTCTCAGAGTAGCACTTGCACCTTAAACCCTCATTTGTTGGTGTATTCCAGTCTGTCTTCCCCTAAAGTATTCAGCCTCTACAGGTCCCTTTACTATAATGAAGGTAATTCCCTGACCAAACGCCCTATCATCCTGTCCCTTCTTCTTTCCAGTGTTTTCCATATGATCCTCACTTCGTCGTTTCTGCGGAGAATCCTCTCATTCCTTACTTCATGAGTCCACCTAACTTTCAACGTTCTTTTGTAGCACCACGTCTCAAACGATTCGATTCTCTTCTGTCTGGTTCTCCCAATGTCTGTGATGTGATTCACTTCCATACAGTTCTATATTCCTTACCTACATTCCTAGACATTACTCCCTTAAATTATGGCTCATGTTTGATAGCAGTAGACACCTCTTGGACAGGAATGTCCTCGTTGCCTGTGCTAGGCTATTTCCTTGCTTCTTGCTTCATGTGTTGTTTTACTTCCAAGGCAGCAGATTTCCTTGGCTTCGTGTATTTCGTGAATACCAACTTTGATTTTAAATCACTCGCTATTCCTATTTCGGTTGCTTCTCACTATCATCATCTTTTTCCTGTTTTCTCTCAATCCATATTGTGTCTTCATCACTGTTCATTCCATTCAACGGATCCTGTAATTATTCTTCCCTTTCAGAAAGGGTAATAATGTCATTAGCTAACATTTTCATTAATACCCTTTCTCCCTAAATTTTAATCCCATCCTTTAAACGTCCTTGTATTTTCTTCACTGTTTTTGAGTGTGTAGAGAGAAGGGGCGGAAGACTGAATCTATTAATTTTTTATTTATTTATTTATTTATTGTTCCGTGGGACCAAATTAAGGAGAAGTCTCCATGGTCATGGAACGAGTCAATAAATGAAATTATAACACGTTATTAGAAACAGATAAAATGAAATATATTAAAAAAACATTCAGGTGACAAGTCGTAAGTTCAAATAAAGAAAATCAACAATGTAACACTAGAATTTGCTTAATTTTTTAGCTCTTCCAGGAGCTCCTCGACAGAATAGGAGTGAGCCATGAGGAAATCTTCAGTTTAGACTTAGTAGAGTTTGGGCTACTGCTAAGATTTTTGAGCTCTTGTGGTAGTTTATTGAAAATGGATGCAGCAGAATACTGCACTCTTTTCTGCACAAGAGTCAAGGAAGTGCATTCCACATGCAGATTTGATTTCTGCCTAGTATTAACTGAGTGAAAGCTGCTAACTCTTGGCAATAGGCTAATGTTGCTAACAACAAACGACATTAATGAAAATATATACTGTGAGGGCAATGTCAGAATTCCCAGACTATTGAATAGCTCGAACAGCCCTTTTTTAGCCAAAAATACCCTTTTTGAATCAGAAGAATTACCCCAAAAAATACCATACGACATAAGCGTATGAAAATATGCGAAGTAGACCACTTTTCGTGTTGAAGTGTCACCTATTTCAGATACTGTTCTTATGGTAAATAAAGCAGCATTTAGTTTCTGAACAAGATCCTGTACATTGGCTTTCCACAACAGCTTACTATCTATCCGAACGCCTAGGAACTTGAACTGTTCCGTCTCGCTTATAATAGGCCCATTCTGTCTGATCAAAATATCGGTTCTTGTTGAATTGTGAGTTAGAAACTGTAAAAACTGAGTCTTACTGTGATTTAGCATCAAATTATTTTCCACAAGCCATGAACTTATTTCATGAACTACATTATTTGTTACTGTTTCAATATTACACACAAGATCCTTCACTATCAAGCTGGTGTCATCAGCAAACAAATACTTTTGAATCACCTGTAATACTAGAAGGCATATCATTTATATAAATAAGAAACAGTAGTGGCCCCAGCACTGACCCTTGGGGAACGCCCCACTTAACAGTGCCCCATTGGGACTGAACATCACTACCACTCTCAATATTGCGGAGAATTACCTTCTGCTTTCTGTTCTTAAAGTAAGAGGCGAGCCAATTGTAAGCTACTCCATAATGGTCAACTGCTGCAGTAATATTTTGTGGTCAACAGTCAAAAGCCTTCGTTAAATCAATGAAAACACCTAGCGTTCGCAACCTTTTATTTAATCTGTCCAAAACCTCACAGAGAAAAGAGAATATAGCATTTTCAGTTGTTAAACCATTTCTAAAACCAAACTGAACATTTGACAGCAAATTATGTGAATTTAAATGCTCCAGTAACCTTGGATACAGCCGGCCGAAGTGGCCGTGCGGTTAAAGGCGCTGCAGTCTGGAACCGCAAGACCGCTACGGTCGCAGGTTCGAATCCTGCCTCGGGCATGGATGTTTGTGTTGTCCTTAGGTTAGTTAGGTTTAACTAGTTCTAAGTTCTAGGGGTCTAATGACCTCAGAAGTTGAGTCCCATAGTGCTCAGAGCCATTAACCTTGTATATACAACCTTCTCGATAACTTTAGCAAACACCGATGGTATAGAAATAGGTCTAAAATTGTCAACATTATCAATGTCTCCCCTTTTTTAAAGTGGCTTCACTACCGAGTACTTTAATCGGTCAGGAAACCGACCACTCCTAAAGGAAAAGTTACAGATATGGCTAAGTACTGGGCTAACATACATAGAACAATACTTCAGTATTCCGCTAGATACCCCGTCATATCCATGAGAGTTCTTGGTCTTTAGTGATTTAATTATTAACTCAATCTCCCTCTTGTCAGTATCATGGAGGAGGATTTCAGGTAACAGTCTCGGAACACTTCTTTCCAAGAGAGCTATATGATTCCCTGTTGGGACTAGGTTTCTATTTAGTTCACCTGCTATATTCAGAAAGTGATTATTAAATACTGTACATATATGCGATTTATCAGTAACACGGACATTCCCACTACGCACTGATTCTATATCCTCGACCTGTCTCTGCAGACCAGCCACTTCCTTTACGACTGACCATATGGTTTTAATTTTATCCTCAGACTTAGCTATTCTATCTGCATACCACATACTTTTTGCTTTCCTATTAACATTTTAAGCACCTTACAATACTGTTTTTATTGGGCTGCTGCATTTAGATTTTGACTTTTTCTAACGTTTTGATATAATCGCCATTTTGTTCTACAAGATATTCTTATCCCTCTAGTCAGCCACCTAGGCTGCCTGTTTGTGCTAGTACCCTGTTTTGAACGTTCTAACGGAAAGCAACTTTCAAAGAGCATGAGAAAAGTCTTGAGAAAAGCATTATATTTATCGTCTACTGTATCAGCGCTATAAACATCTTGCCACTCTTGTTCCTTGATAAGGTTTACAAAGGTCTCCACAGCAACTGGATCAGCTTTCCTAAACAGCTGATGACTATATTTTACACGTGTTGCAGCACAAAAATCTTTTAGAGTTAAAATTTGTGCATCATGATCTGAAAGGCCATTCACCTTTTTGCAAACAGAATGCCCTTCTAGTAATGAGGAATGAACAAAAATGTTGTCTATGGTTGTTCCCTTGCACTCTCGTTGGGAAGAATACGGTTTGCATAAGATTATATGAATTAAAGAGGTCTACCAGCATCCTCTTCCTTGCAAAATAACTCATACAATTAATATTGAAGTCACCACATATAACTTTTTGTATTTCCTATAAAGTGAACCAAGAACCTCCTCTAGCTTTAGCAAAAATGTTGTGAAATCGGAGTCTGGGGATCTATAAATAACAACAGTAAGAAGTTTAGCTCCGTTAAATTTAACCACACCGGGACAACATTCAAACACCTTTTCAGTGCAGTACTTTGAAGCATCAATTGACTCAAATGGGATACCGTTTTTCACATACATGGCTACTACCCCACACCGCAAAAAGCTCCTCGAAAAGCTGCCAGCCAACCTGTATCCTGGTAAAGGAAGCCTCTGAATTATCTCCTTATTTAAGAAGTGTTCAGATGTACCAATAATTTCAGAGTCAACATCTATAAGCAGTTCACTAACTTTATCACTAATACCTTGTATATTTTGATGAAATACACTAAATCCCTCATCACTCGGATACCTAAGCTTTGTCAAAAGTGGTTCCCTTGTTAGAGAGACTTCCCTTAAGCAGGAATACCTATCAGCTGACTTCAATCTAAAAAAGGTGCAGCTCTAACACCCACTACTGCAGGAATTTTCCCATGAGTGATCCCACCAACCCCACCTATGCTGTCACCTACAAGCTTTGCCATCCTCCCCTTCCCATACCTGTTGAGGTGCAGGCCATGTCTAGTGAAACCTGTCCTGCTGATGGACTCCACTGACACCACTGAAATGTGGCCCATGCTTTCTGTCATCAGCGCACCCCCAAGTCTCATGTTATTACGCCTGACGGCTGTATTAAGATGAGGCCGATCGTGACGCTGAAACAGTTCCACGAAATGCACATTCGTGTTGCCGGTCTGAGTGGCTATCTTTTCCAGGACACCATCTATGTTATACTCCCCATCCCTATCAATACTATTACCAGCCCCACCCACAATCACTACCTGATCCTCTTTAGTAAAATCCCTGCATAACCCCCCTATGTTAAGTCATCTGAGCCAATGCTGCATTAGGCTTCTCAATGCTGGTGACCTGGTACTCACTCCCCAGCACTTCCTGCAACTGCTGGCTTACACCTCTGCCATGAGAACTACCTAACAGCAGAACCTTCTTCATCCTCTTCGACTTTTCAACTGTTCTAGCCACCGTAACTACTGAGGTCTGCTGCATACTTCCTACATCTACAGCTACTAGAGATTCCTCTCCACTAGACTCTGACAGTTGGTCATATCTATTGTAAACACCAATAGTAAAACTATCTGAAAATCTTCTTCTCCTAGTAGATCTCTTGCCAACAGCCAGCTCCCATTCCCCAACCCTTTTCTCCCTCCTCATCCTATCTAGCTCCTCCTGTGCGTTTTTCAACTGCACCTGAAGTGCACCTTCCCGGCATCCTTTTTTTTTTTAATACGAGCACTCCGTTCTTATTCCTTCAATCTCAGTGTTTCCTCTTGGTTCTTATACATATTGCACATTGCACGTCCTTCTCTATAGCTCGGTCCTGTTTTTCTCTGAATTTCGAACATCTTGCAACATTTGAAATTATCAAGTGCCCTCAAGGTACTCTTTGCACTCTGCTTTATTTGATCTAATATCTTCCAGAGCTCTTTGAAATTCCAACACTTTATTATACATCTCCTCCCCCATTATAGAAGCCCTCAAGGTACTCTTTCCACACATCCGCTTTCTTCCCTGCGTTTCACAGTGCACAGTTAATGTTTCCAGCCTTGATTTTAATTTTACCAAAGATTGTTTTGACTTTTATATACGCTGAGTCAGTCCTATTGATTTTTTCATTTATTTCCATCCCTGTTGCAGTTATTTCGCCTTTGCTTTCGTGCACTTCCTATGTATTTCGTTCGTAAGGATTTTGCACTGCATAATTTCTGTCTGACCCTGAACATATTCGTAATTCCTTCTTTCATCGCCGGCCGCGCTGGTCTAGCGGTCCTAGGCGCTCAGTCTGAAACTGCGCGACTGCTACGGTCGCAGGTTCGAATCCTGCCTCGGGCATGGATGTGTGTGATGTCCTTAGGTTAGTTAGGTTTAAGTAGTTCTAAGTTCTAGGGGACTGATGACGACAGATGTTAAGTTCCATAGTGCTCAGAGCCATTTGAACCATCTCTCATCACTCACTTGAGGTATTTTCTGTCACGCAAGAGTTTTTCGCACTTATCTTCGTACTTATCTTCCTTGTACTTATTGTTGTATGTCCAACATCTGTATTTGCATTCTTTAGAGATGTCCATTCCTCCTCAAGATGTCCTAGTGCGTAGTCTGGCATTCCTTATCGCAGTATTGACATTCATAGAGAAATTTAAACGCCTCTCACCATTCCCCAGTACTTCATTATCCCATGTCCTTTCACAATTGTCCTCCTAGACGATTCTATTAAGAACTGTCGTATTCTCTGTGTGATATAATCCAGCTAGAATCTTCCCGTGTCTCGGGGTCTCTTCCAAGTACAGCTTCACCTCGTGTGATTCTGGAACGGAGTATTCGCTGTTAACTCTGTAAACCTATCCAAACTCCGTCCGAACAGGCCTCGGAAGACCTAACGGTACTGACCGACCACCGTGTCATCCTTAGCCTATAGCCGGCACTGGATGCAGTTGCCGTTGCCATTGCCGTTATCATTTCTCGTGACCGGAGCTGCTACTTATCAGTCAAGTAGCTCCTCAGTTTGCCTCACAAGGGCTGATCGCATTCAGCTTGCCAGCAGCACTCGGAAGACCGGATGGTCACCCATCGAAGTGTTAGCCACGCCAGAGAGTGCTTAACTTCGGTGATCTGACCAGAACCGGTTTTACCGCTGCGGCAAGGCTATTAGCTATTACTAGCTGAAATTTACTGCAGAAATAAATCAGATTTTTCCTGTCATTCCTACTGCCAAGCCCATGCTCTTCTTTAAAGAGCTATTCCTATTCTACAACCGCATTCCAATGCCCCGTGATTGTTAGACTTTCATCTGTCTTTGCTGCTTGCGACACTAGCATGCATACCTGTACTATTGTTGACGGCACTTGTTTGCTGCCGAAACGGCTGAGAACAACCCTATCACTGGATCCGTGCATGGTAGCTGACTCTCTTACTTTCCTTTTCATAAAGAATCCTACTCCAAATATACCATTTTATAACGCTGTTTTTATTACCCTATATTCTTAAAGATAAATCTTTATCTTCTTTCCATTTCGCTTCAGTAAGCCCACTATATCTACATACATAAAAAAAAGTTTTGCATCACCTCGGTTCCGAGTGTTCCGAAACCTGTACAGAAAATCGGAATAGAGGTCAACATACACATCCCTTCCGCCCTATTTATGGCTCATGAAAACCACACATTGCGTTTTGTACCACCATATAGCGAGGCATTCAGAGATGGTGGTCCAGATTGCTGCACACACCGGTACATCTAATATCCAGTAGCACGTCCTCTTCCACTGATGCACGCCTGT